>NC_091540.1:12121212-12424242 GCF_042242935.1 Bactrocera oleae | reverse complement strand
GCAATCAGAACACATAACTGCCGTTGACGAAGAGTTAAAAGGCGCACGAGCACGACTTTCGCGGCAAATGATATGCGCCCTCAAGCAACACTTAACCGCTTCCTGCCACATCCTGGCAACCGACAGACAGGCTGGTAGACAAACAAAGCGCGCACCAATCTACAGCCGCTAAGACAGAACGTCGGTGAGGAAGGAAACGCTTGAAAATTGTTGTAGACTTGAGCAACATGGCGACGTTTGCCAAAGTTACGCGAAACAGGCACACAGACAGTTGAGGCAGGAGCGCTATTAATGTAATTTCCGCGCGAGACGCCAAAAAACGTACAAAAGCGCATGAAAAGTCGCATTCGCTAATTGCCAATAAAACAGAAAAGGAAATGTATAAATGTATGCGCACGAAAAAGATAAAAGTGGCAGCCAGCTGATGCACGCGCATATTTTTCATAATTTTCTCATATAATATTTTTTTGTGTCTAGTTTGTAGTAGAAGCGCTGCCGAAAGCCACTAACAACAAGCAACTTGCGACAAAAAAATGTGTAGCCAAATAAATGTGAGCGAAAATAAATTACGAAAATAAACTAACATAACCGCACTTTCTGGCGCGTAAATTCAGCTAACTACCACGAACAGCGCTTGCAGGGTGGTAAAAATCGAAAAGTGCCCGAATGAAATCTAACTGCAAGCAAATAGTGTTCAGCAGCGCACACCTTGTACACCACGCAACGTCACACTTTCCACCACTTCCTGTGTGAATTCATGCATTGAAAGTGAAATTGAAAACGTACAACGACCCCATTCTCTCTTATTTACCGTTTTTTCTTTACGTTTCACTCACCGGCGCGCACTGACATACCTTGCGCCCACATTCTACCACACTGCGCTGCACCATTACATACATGCATACAATTACATTGCCATTTTCCATCATTCAACAGCTTTCAGCTTCTTTTCACTTCCGCTTTTGCCACTTTTCCATGCGCTTCGCGCCGTCGTCCTTTTCTATTTACACAAATGCTCGTATCTGCTAGCTTTTCGCTTTTCGTAGCCAGACAATTTTTGTTCTCAGACAAAAATGGCACAACAAAAAGAAAACACTACAACATGTGCGTCTATTAAGCGTTACTAGGCAGCGGCGTCGTTCGTAGCTGCTGGCAGCCGGTAGCTGTGCGCCTATTATTTCTGCGACGTAACATTTTTGTGTGTCTTTGCGTATACGTCGCGTAGTTTGTAACTGTGGGTCGCCATTTGTATGGCATGTGTTGTATTCGAAAAGTCGTTGAATAACGGTTTTCCACTATAGTTTTTATATAATTCCGTTCCGGTCTGTATAATCAATATACATTTATAATTTTTAACACGATGCACGTGCTCTTAGTAGCATCGAACAATAAAGAACTTATATTAAACATTGTTGAACTAAACTAGCAATAGCTGTATATTTTTTCTTCTAGACTTTGTTTTGCAATCTAGCGCAAATTGATTTCAAATATTTTCTAATTTTGATACTACTTTCGAATAAAGTTTAAATTATTAAGAAATGCGTTTTTTTCGACCAGAAAAGCCTAACGTTGCTCTATATATCGTATGGATCTTCGAAACTGTTTAGATACTTTTCGCGTCCTCACATTTTCATTGTGTAGCGTTTAACTTAAGGCAAGGCTTACACTACTGTCAGCTCTTATATCTTTACTACGCTGCCTTAAGTTAGCATACCGTTTACGCCAGGGGCCAGATTTAGTCCACTTCCACAACCAGAGCGTAAGCTAGGCAATCAAATGCTACACTTGCCATTACTGCACAGTTTGCTGACTAACACCACCACCATCACCACTACCCTCACCACACAAACACCGCAAAGACACAGGAGGGCAGCAGTGCTCATACATACACGTGCACATCAGGCTATTGCCCTAAATAGAAGAGTCCCCAACTCGGCACCAATACGGATGGCATGTGCTTGAAGTGTACGCGGTGGTTGGTAATTCAAGACCCAGCAGTTATTTACACGCATACATATGCATGTATAATGGTAAAAATATGTATAACGGTAAAAATATGTATAACAGTACATACATATAACTAGTGTTGATTAAGGACTGTTGTTTGTTTGACGTAGTTCCGCACTATCACCACAGTCTGCATATTGAATGCGGTCGCGCTGTTTTTGCTGCACGACGTTTCGACATCCTAATGCTTTCGCTTGACGCCCGCTTTGCCGCATTTATTTACTCTAGCTCGTTACAGTAAATCATTTTAAATGGATTTCTTAGTCGGCATGGCGCAAACGACGATACATTCGCAAAACCGGCCTAGTTGTGCTCAATGCATGGCTTTGCTGGTAGTTAGGCTACACTTTAACTTTTTTTGTGCGCTGCACACGTACTATTTAGAGCCGTTGGTAATGCCAGCCATCCTGTTAATACTCCACAGCTTGTTTCATTTCATTTTGTGTTAACTGCTAACGGTGCTTGCGCCAGTAACGCAGTTGTTGGCTAATGCTGCATGAATAAATTTTGCATGTTACTGCCTTGGTTGTTAATGTTGTACGCCATTGTTGTTGGCCATTCAACTACGGAACGCACAGAGCGTTCTGTCTTTCGGGCTTCACAGCAGCCCTTTTTGCTCATTTGAATACGCGACGCCGTCTACATACACAAAAATGTATGCACTGTTGTGCTTTGCCGCTTCATTCATTCATTTTTCACGATTCTCTTTATCATTTGCTCATGCCACCGTCGCTGGTTCGTGTGCACTCCTTCGGGCTTTAACGCCTGTGTATTTTTCCTATTGTAATATTTTTGTTGCATATTTTTCTTTTTCCAGTTTAACAGACTTAAAGCTTACGCCTTTTCCGTTGTTGTTGTTTTAACTGTTTATTTATTTTTTAAGAAATTCTTGTAATCTGAAAATGTGTTCGGTATCATTTCCTGCAATGCTGCACCCAGTCCACCGTGTTTTCCGTTTCCGCTGTGGAGTTTTTCCTAAAACCCGCTGCAGTACTTGGATTCGCTACATTTACTTGCTTCCACGCGCCTTTTCAAACCACTCTTTGTCATAATACAGGGTTGTTTTTGTTACTTTACATATCTCCACACACATATATACAAACATGCTTGCTATCCGCATGTCAAGCTAACCGTTAAAGTTGTACTACTTTTGCAACAAAGCTAAATCGATTTTTATACACAATGCTTTTCTCATACACATTAACAAACCCATGCAAGTATACTTGATGTATTTATTAGGGTGGAACGAAAAAAAAATTTTTTTTGCTTAGGCTAAAAAAAAATTTTGGAAAAAATTTTTGGGAAAAAATTTAACTTGAAATTTACTTAAAAAGTGAGTGGGCCGCCTGTAGATGAAAAAAAAATTTGTTTTTTTTTTTCAAAAATTTTCTTCTTTTATAACCTACAAATTTTACCCTAGGATTAAGCAAAAAAAAAAAATTTTTTTTCGCTCCACCCTAGTATTTATGTATATATGTATAGCTTTTTTTCATCTAAACTTTCATTAAAAAAAGGGAAAAATGAGCAAATGATGTTTAATTTCAGCTGGTCTAGCCTCCCACAACCAGCAATCACTGCAACAACAAACGTTCGCTATTACACTCACACACATGCTTATACACACATATGCACTGTGGCTTGCGCCGTTTACTCCAGCGTTTGTTCGCCCTGTAGTTTTGAACTTTTCATGAATAGCACTTCAACTCTAACACAAACACGCGCAACCACCCGCACACACACATACATACAAGCATAACTGCAAGTGTGCACTGTTGCCATTTGGTAAAGGTCATTTATTATACTGGCTTGACACCTTCTTTGTGTGCTGGCTGGCGTGCCTTGTGTGTGCTTCGACTGCTTATGCATTGTTGTTGTTCGCAACCCTGAAATCCTGAATTGCCAGACAATTGCGCTCGCCGCACGGCCAACCACCCCTCGAGCTGCTAGCATTAAAAGCTCTTTAGTTTGTTTTCTTTGTTGTTGTTGTTTGTTCGCTTTCTTGTCTATCCAAATCTCTATGCTTCACTTTAATGTGTTTTTGTTGTGCCTTTCCTTGCTAATGGCTTACTTTTATTTTAAGTTTCTCAACGCCTTCCTCCCTTCGTGCTTTCAATTTCTCTGCTCACTCAGTATATTGTTTGTCTGTGTGTTTTTGATTTTGTAGCCCGACATCAAGCGCAACTCTCCAGTGTTTACCCAAAGTCAATAATATTGATTTTCTTTTTCTGCTTGCTTCTAATCTGCTGATTGCTTCGTTTCGGCTTCAATTGGGTTTCGTTTACTTTAAACAGCATTTTTATAGCATTCAACAAATTTGTTTATGTAAACAATTGGATTTTATTGAGTTTATTGCCTTTGTGTTTTGTAAATTTGTCGTGTTTGTTTTCATTGTTGCCAAGTTGTTGACGGTATCCGTTTTCCGCTGGTTGTGGCAGTTTGAAGTGACTTTCTGATGGCGAACACACTCTGTTTATGCGAGTTAATTTTGTATAATTTAGAGTTTTATGGTAAATTAATTGCATTAATATGACTTCAGAAAGAGATATGTATTTTGAGAGCCAATCGGTAGATTTCTGAAAAAATTTCGTAGCGACATGCATTGCCGGCTATACGCTGCGCAAATGAGGGGCGCGTAATGGTTTATAGCTACAGCCATGCCTCGAAACTTAAAGCCTTGCACCAGTGGGGGCAGCCACTAAGCAATCTTACAAAAGTTGAACCCAATAAAAAGTCGCAAAAGCGAGCTTTTTCAAACAGTTGATCTCGTTTTTAACTAGAAAACCGTAAATTTAATTAATCCTCTTGCTTTATCAAGTTATTCACAACAACAAATTTTAAGTTTTTATTAATATTTTTTCATTACGAATTTCATAGTCGAAATTCTTGTTAAATTCTATTTTTTTAGACCAACAGAAGCTCTTCATTTGCAAAAGTGTCACTCACAGATTTTCGAACTTTTTTTTATTATATTTACAGGTTTATTTAAAATACGTGTTTGAACTGAGGCCATTAACTAGGTATTGGACGGAGAAAAAACAGTTAAAGTGAAAATTGCAAAAATTTGTCGACGTTTTTTGTTATTAAATAGTTGTACTTGAAAAAAAAAAAAACAACCCTCGTTCAAGACCTTGTAAATTATTTCTCAAAGACTTGTGTAAAATTTCATTAAGATCAGTTGCTTAGTTCGTGAGAAATCTTGACAACCGACTTTGAAAACAGAGTTTCGAGAAAAACGCGTTTTAAGTTATTATATAGCTGACCTCGAGCGCGCAACTTTTCAAAGCTGTATCTCCAAAACTATTACTGGTATCAACTTGAGAGTTTAGGACAATATTCTACACATGTTATAGAATTAAATAAAACAATAAAAAAAAATTTTTTTGTAGCCTTGAACCCATGTAACCCCTTAATTAACGTACTAGCAACTCTGCAAAGTGCTTTTGTAGTGAAATTAAGTTTAGCCGCATATATTTGCTTTATACTTCTTATATTATATCACTCAAACGTCAAAATCAGCACAATGAAAGCGTTTCAGCGCCTAAAATTATGCTTCGTATTCAGTAACTTAATCAATGCAAGCATATATTAGTCAAGTGAAAGTCAAGTAAAAATTCTTAAAATTGAAATAATAAATTATTCTCACGCACAATATAAACAATTTGGTGCCAAAAACTATTATTCCACATACCAAAACCACAAATCCACACTCATTTTTTTTCTACTACATGAAATGCTTAGCATTTTTACACCATCACTCACCAAATTTCTGTGCATTTTCAACGCTTTCGCCGCGCCACCGCATTTGCAGTTACACCAACCCACTGAAATTGTCGCGTTAGCATAAATTATTATAATTATGGTCCAAGCAATTTAGATAAGCGCGATATGGTTATGCCAAGTGCCCATAAGCGCATACCACATGCACATGCTGACATGCTACGCAGCTTCGTAGCACCCATTACATACATGCGGTCTTGTGTGTGCGAGTGTATGTGTGCGCGCATAAAAACACATTTGACATTTCGCCGTCATAACAATTACACAAAATTGTTGGCAATAAAAGTGTGTGAGACAGCAACATTCGTGCATGTGCGGTACTCGCTCGGTTAATATAGACGGTTACAGCAGCAAAACGAACGTCAGTTAGCGCCATAAAAGGTTTTTGTTGTTGTTCAAGTAAAATACATATATATGTATATGTATGAACGTCGTGCACGCCTGTAGTGTAGAGTTGCTATGAGTTTTCGAAAGGCTTACGATTTTTCGTGCAATTGGAGTTCACTTAATTTTTGTTGCTGCATTACTCTATTTAAAAACAAATTAAATTTAAATTTCAAGAAAATTTCGAAATTCCTTGTGTTTCTTCGCGCTGAAATTTGAGAACTTCATTCAATTAGTAGAAATAATATTTGAATTTCGTAAATTAGCTGCATATTTTGAAAACTTTTAGAACGTCGCGCTACATTTAGCACATTTCTAGACTAACTTATGCAATCAAGCAACACAATCGCTCACTTTTTCACCACCTTCATCACTCTGCCTTTTGATTGTGCCACCCGAAACAGCAGGTGCTTCACGCTGAGCGCCAACAAAGCAGTTTTCAGCGGCAATTAAGTGCCCTAATAGGCAGCGATTTCTTGCTTCAAATAATTAATTGCTTTTCAACACAAACAAAGCGCGCTGTGGAGCCTGTGGCGCATACGCCAGCCAGCCCTGCCACTTCACACATCATTCACACACATACCATTAGTTGTGTGCAAGCGAAGTGTGCGCGTGTGTGTAAAGTGCTTGAACACACCAGCTATATTAAGGCATATGTCGAAATTTATTTATTGAAATGAAAAACAAAAAACAACAACAAATTGCAATGCAAACTGCAGCATCTGTAGGTGGTGGCAATAAAATTCAGAAAAGCGTAAAAATAGCGCTGATGTGAAATGCTGATTTGCAGCACGAAACTCCGGTGCCAGTCAGAGACGACTGCTTTTTTTTAAATTTTGTTGCTGTGTTTATTTTTTGTGCCCAACTGAGGCGTATTTCCAATACATGATTCATTAAAAACTTCGTTTCACCATTTTATTTGCTTTGGGGTGTTTATTTTACGAGATATGCCTGTTGCACACATTAATACAAACATACCTACATAGCCCCTCATTCGTAAGCCGCATTTGCTGGTCGCGAAAGCGCAGCGCGCGGCCTCACAGTCCACGCGGCCCAAACACCTTATAATTCGATGTAATTGCGCGCATTCAAACGGACTGTCGAAAGCCGCTAAAGTAGTGTGAGTACACCTAAGTATGCATGCGTGTGTGTGTGGCATGCAGCTATATGCAAGTGCAACGCATACATATGCTTTAAGCAGCCAAAAGGTGCGCATTCTTCAGCCGACGTGGCATGCAACAGTGCGCTTATTGATTTTGGCATTCTTTACACTTCATTTCCGAATACTTCAACCGAGGCGTTTAACGCGGCAATGGAATAATTCAGCAGCAGCAAGCGCGCGCGCGTTCGCTAGAAAATGGTGGGGTTAAAGGTAGTGGAGTTGAACGCGCGTCCTCACTGGCATCACTTTTAGCGCGGCACATTAAACGCACACATACAACACTAATGTAAAAGTAAAATATGCCTGTATGTGTATGTATGTATATGTATGCGCCAATCGCAGCCTATACGAATGGCTAAAGTAAATAAGCTGGCCAGCCAAAAGAACAACGCGCTATGAGTAAGCGGTGGCAGTCAGCGCTTCATTAGGCAGCATTTAAGTATGTCGCGCACGAATTTGCATATACTAAGGACTGTATGTGACACACGCACATATGCTGAAGCCTTTATATATACTTAGCTACCACTGTTTACTCTATTTACGTTTCACTTGAAGCGCTTGTAACGGATTCTCGAGAAGCGCGTCCCGTGTACAGTGGCGTTTCGGGGAAGCGCGTCCAAATACATAACAAATACATACACATAAATATATATTCAAGCTTACAATACATACGCATTGTAGTGGCTCACTAAATACTTAAATATATGTAAATGAAATTTGACCGAACTTATCTTGCCACAAAAAAATACAATGCAAGCTTCTCTCAAGATTCTCTTAGCTCGCTGCTCATCTTATCTTCCTTTACTATTATATTTTGTTGGTATACGAATTTCACTGGAATTTTTAATAATAATACAAATATTTACACTTCCATTAACAGATTTGCATTTATTTAGTTTCTTAATAATATAATGCATTAATTATTTTTATTTTTATTTGCTTTGCATACAAATATTTACCATGCCTCAACTATTTCTTCTAGAAATGGGTCTGCGCTACTGTGAAACACCCTCGGTCGGCACTTGTTGCACGTTCAATATGGAAACGCGTTTGGCGCTGCAATCGCGCATGCAGCTGGAGAAACAGTCCAAGGAGCAGATAACGAAATTGTCAAATGCTTTGGCGGCGAAAGCGCAGAAATATAATTGTAAGTAGATGATATTAACATTTTTTGAAGTAAAACGAAAACCTTGCTATACAAGTACAATATACAATAGTACAGTCACGACTCAAATTATATTAATAATGAGAACATTCTTCTTTTTATACTCCTGCTTTTATACTATCTCCTGATAAACTGCTACTAAGTAAAATTCTGTAAATATCTAAACCCAATATGACAATTAATTACTTGACCAACTCAAACTAGTTACTTTTTCACAGCTTAGTCTATCCTTAAGGGGTTACATGGGTTTAACGGCTGCAAAAAAAAAACAAAACAAAAATCCTTGTCTTATTTAATTCTATAAAATCTCTAGAAAATTGTCCTAAATGCTCAAGTGGATACCAGTAATAGTTTTGGAGATACAGCTGTAAAAGCTTGCGCGCTCGTCAGGTCAGGTATATACTCACTTAAAATTTTAAACGCTTTTTTCTCGAAACTGTGTTTTCAAAGTCGGTTGTCAAAATTTCTCACGAGCTACTCAACTGATCTGAATGAAATTTTACACAGGTTTTGTAGGTTTTTTTTGCAATTACAACTATTTATTGTAAAAAACAAACAACGTCACAAAATTTGCATGTTTTTGAAAAAGTCTGCAAAAAATTCAATTTAAATTTAGTTGCTTTTTCTCCATCCAATATCGCGTTAATGATCTTAGTTCAAACACGTCTTTTTTTCTTTTTACTTTTGTTGATCCTGTCAGAAATTCTGCTGTCAACGCGGAAGCATCTTTTTTTCGAGGGAATGTCGGAAATGACGTCGTAATGGCCGAGTTTTCAATATTTGCCTTTCAAAATTTCACAAAATCTTAATGAAATATGTATCTTCGAAATAATAAAAAGTTTGAATAAAATATATAATAAAAAAAATGTGGAAAACGGTTGGCCTCAAGGGCCATCCCTGCAACATCCCTCTAATTTCATACGCTAACGTTCAAATTTCGCTTTTTTCACTGCTTTTGAGCTCTTCGAAATTTTTCGTCTTCGATATCTAGCAAGTAAATCAACCGGTTAACCCGGTTTGCGGTAAACGATGTGTTTTTTCAAGGTTTAGAACAAGGAAGAAATTCGAAAAAAACGATTTATTTTTGAGATTTCTCAAAATCTACTGGTCCGATTGGGTCCAAACTCACACGAAATTCAAGTGCAATGAAACCCTTTGGAATGCCGTTTAGTTTATTCAAATCGGTTGAGCCGATTAAAAGTTATAAGAGGGTCACATACATCCACACACACACACATACATCCACACATACATACAGACATACGGATATCATCGTAGAAATGTTCGGGGAAGCTTCCTCGACCCTCAAAACGTCGAGATCTGTTGAGAACTCGATTTTTGCAAAATGGGGTGAAACCAATATCTTCCCGATTTTTAAAAAATTTTCAATTTTCTTAGCGGGAAGTTAATAAAAATTATGGAAAATATTGCTCGTCTAAACTCATGTAACCCCTTATTCGATGAGCGAGTAATCGCCTTTAGAAAGCGACGAATCGAACAAAAGCTGTTTTAAATACAGCAGACTGGCATAATCGTTTAAAAATAGAATTGCAAGCGGTTCTAACATCGCCAGGAGCTATGACATTTCCCTAAAGAGCTGTGGCACAGTTTATTTGTGGTTAAATGGGTGTCAAAGATTATATAATTTTCACTAATTCAACTAATTCACAACTAGGAGTGCGCCGCTTAGTAAATCGAAACCAATTTTTTGTTACCCAAACAACGCCGCAGCATCATTTTTCAACTACACGAAAATTAAATACGCCTAGCAGAGCAAAAAGTGGAGGGCGCAAACCGAAGTCGCTACTTGAGAAATTTAAACATTACTCTGCATACGCCTGCCTAATGTTCTCTGACACGTTTAACTTGACACCCACTTGAAACGAAAATATATGGCTGAACGGCAAAGCAGGCGAGCGAGCGTAAAGAACAATGTTGCGCTTATGCATTTGTTCGCGCAACGTATCCACCCAACGGCTACACAAATCTGTGGTATGTCACATGACACGCTGTCAATATGCAGTGGCTCTGTTACCGCTGCTGCCAAGTGACTACCTAAATGAATCGTTCACTCGGTGCGCGCGGCGTGTTGCGCATGCGTAGCGCTGCAACAAATTGTGGCATGCAACCACTTAACTAATTTGTTGCTGTTTACTCAATGTATGTTATTGTTGTTGCTGACGCTACATTACGCCGCTTGTTTGTGTCAACAATCTATGCGCTGGCGGATGTGAAGTTTTCCAATTATGTTCGATTAATGCTGCGCACAAGCTGAAACAGAGCAAATCTAATTTGGTATGCCCAAATAAGTAGGAAACAAATTTAAATGGCTTAATAAGCGCGCAGTAACGTTGGCGGATGTCTCGAGTGCGCATGCGCCAATTGAAATGGTACAGGCTCGCGTGGTTTACTTATCAGACACGAAGATTATTTGTTTGATTTAATGGAAATTTTTTTTTTCATTTTTTAATTAACGCAATTTCCGTTTTGTGATTTGTTTTTTGTTTTTTTTTTAATAATACTAAATTAATCTTATTAATTTCTCTTGCCTTAATTTCAGCTATCTTTCGCAAGCTATTGGGCGAATCGAAAGAGGAGTTCCACAAGATGTTTACACGCACCTATGGCGTTATTTATCAGCAAAACTCCTATGTCTTCTCCGATTTGTTCAACGAATTGGAAAACTATTACAACCGTGGGCGCGTCGATCTGCTAGAAGTGATGGACAAATTCTTCAATACACTCTACCAGAAAATGTTTCAAGTGCTGAACGGTCAAACGTTTGAAGAAAAGTAAGTTTGATCGAAGCCTGCTAATATTATGCATATTTGAAGATCTAAATTTCTAAAGGCTTTTTGCGTTTATTGTGCCGTTAAGTGGTTAAGCATTGCGCTCAGCTGACAGCTTTCAGTGACATTTAGTATGATTTACATTTATTGTTATCGAAATATGATTTTTGAATTAATTTTTTAATTAGTCAACCATTTTACAAAAATTAAAAGCTAAATAAGCCATTGACCCCGACAAGGGAATTAGTTAAAAAGTATTGTGGTTGAAAGAATTAAAAAATAAAAAACGTGTGTTTAACTCTCAAGAAATAAGACGTTTTAGAATAGTACGGTAACAAACAGTGACCACAAAGAAACTGATACGCTTTCTATATATATATTTTTTGTGGCTCGCTGTCAACAGCCCGTTGCAGACAAAAGCATTGCCACGCACCAAAAAATTACAGTATTGGCTTAAATTTCTGAAATTCACACACTCACACTTATGTACATATTTACATAGAAGTGTACGTTCACTCACTGCTGCTTGTTAATTTTGTGAAATGAAAGTGTAAAGGGAAGCAGTGATGACCAAGCTTGTCACCAAAAGTCAAGTACCGTGACAAACAGCTTAAATTACGGTTTTGATTAGTAAACGCAGCATTTATGAGATATATATATATGCAAACGAATGTGTATATATATATGTATATATTCAAAAGTAACCATGAGCTTGTAAGTTTTCAAGCATAAAACCAAAAAAGTAAAGAAGTGAAAGAGTAAACGCACATGTAAGGGTCAAGTTCTGGCGGAAACAGCACTTGTTAACACACACATTTGCATGTAAAAGACACGGTTAGCGCATGGTCGGCAGAAAGGGTGGCCGAACCACAACAGCTCGTGTTACTCACGCGTGCATTTCGGTTTACCAAAGTATTTAAAACTTTGCAAACAAAGCGAATAAGAATTTTTTCGCAGGCTACAGAGTAAATAACGGTGAAAAACTGATTGAGAACTAAGAAAAAGTGAATAAATGTCGCACTTGTATGTAAAAATGTTTTTGTGTATGTGTGAGCTTATATACATACGGGTGTATAGCTTCAACTGTTAGAATTTTACGCCTCTGACAGGCATTCTAGTAAAAGCTATAGACCAGGAGAGGCCAAATAGCCAAAAGTCATTTACAACGAATTTGTTAAAAGACGCGTTGACACTTCGGCTCATAGTACAACAACAAGCATATTATAACATACAGTTATTTATTTCAGCATAACGAGCATGAACGTTCAATTGGCGAATGCACACACACATATAAACACAGTATGAAACCAAGCACACCTCTTTTATAAGCAAATAAAAGCGAAAAATGGCCGGAAGCGCGGTGACTGGGCCAACAAGCCGCGTTCAAATGATCTTAAGCATACAGAGAATGCACGCGCACACACACACATACATACATATGCATGCAGTATATTCTGCTACAAAATATCGCCGTTATTGTGCCAACACACCGCTGCTCCTCTTTCACTGGCTCTCTTTAAATACTTTATAAATGCGCGCAGTAAAGTTTTATAGCTTTGGAGGCGGCGTTGTAAATATGTGCACTGCAACGATAATAATATCAACAACAACAACAACAGCAAAGCAGCTAGCAAGTACAGCGCAGACCTACAAGTGCTAGGAGCATTTTGCGCACACACACAAACACAAACACATATTTAGCATATATAGTTAGCAACCTGTGACTATATAAGCTAAATGCTGCACTTTTTCACACCTCCTAGAAATTATTCGATATTACTTACATACATACTTACATGCATAAATACAAAGTATTGTAGCAAGATTGCCTGCGTCAGCAATTCTCTACATCTTTATTTACATTTTTGTTTGCACTTAAAATTCTTACAATCAGCGCTTTATTGCCAACCCTTTTGATTTAATATTCATCCTTTGTTTACTTTACAATATTTTATTGTTGTTTTTTTCCTTTTCAAAGAGTTTAAGCGCAAACTCGAAGCACGTATCTTACTCTGTTTTCACTTAAGCTTTCGCTCCTTCTTTTTTATGCATGCGCTTAAGCGTAGTTGAGGCATGCTACTGCCCAAAGGCAGCAGAAAATTATTATGACATTCAAATTATCTTTATTTAAAAGCAATAATATTGAAAAAGGCACGGCTGACCTAAGAAACGACTTCAGGTCCAGTTGAAGCGTGCTGAAATTCTCACCTAAATTATGGAAAAAGTGGTTTTAGAGCGTAATTAAGACGTAGTCAGGCGTATAAAAAAGTCGTTGGGTTTTACCAGCGGAGCCACAAAATATGTAACAGAAAGCTGTTTCCGGCTAGCATATCATTTCAAAGTTCTTGCGAAAGTAATTTTTGTAGCACACTTCCTCGACAACGCTGTTGAATTACCGCTATTACTATTACTAAATATAATTAATATATATTTTTTTTCTATATTTCAGATTTCTAAAATGCGTCAGCGAACATATGAAAGAACTGAAACCCTTCGGCGATGTGCCCGATAAATTGGCTGTACAAATCAAACGTTCCTTTGTGGCGACGCGCACCTATTGGCAGGCGCTGCATACCGCCGCCGAAGTGTCCAAGAAGATGATGAATGTGAGTAGCGATACAAGAGCAAAACAATACAGTAGTCATAGCGAAAGTTATGTGTTACGCTTGCAAATGAAAAAAACAAAAAAAAAAACAGATTACTTATACTTTTCTTCCGCTACATAGGTTCGCCTGAATGCCGACTGCACGGCCGCGCTTACGAAAATGCAACACTGCGGCGCCTGTAAGGGCTATGCGGAAAAGCCTTGCACAAATTACTGCGTCAATGTGATTAAAGGTTGTTTGCACTATGTGCACGAATTCGACACGGAATGGGAGAATTTCGCCATCGCCATGGACAAAGTCGCCGAACGCTTGCTGGGCTCGTTCAATATTGTCATGGTTGTCGAGCCGATTAATATCAAAATCTCCGAAGCGATTATGAATTTTCAAGTGAGTTGAATGAACTAGTCGATATAAGATTGATTAAACCAACACAGATATAATATTCGATATTTCTATAAGCATATACATATATGGTACGTATGTATGTGAAGTATATATGAATATGTATAAATGAAAGACCACATTAGTTAAACGAAATTCATTGAGAAAAGTTGTAAAATTTAAATCACATTCGAACGTTAAAATCGAATCCCATAAAAGACGTACTTTGAAGTGAAAAGTTTTGAGAAAAGTAAATAAATTTTGGATTTAAAAGCCGGTTTTAGATTTTAGTTGGGTCATAAAAACCATAGCATAAACACCTCAGAGAGTTGACAAATTTTATGCTCCGATTTAATGGCGGTTTATTAATGTAACTAGTTTAACTGTTTTCCTTAATGAATTTTTATTGACGATTAAATCTTCTAATTTTATTTTGAAGCTTGTTAAATTGTAATGAAGGATTTGAAGCTTAATTTAATTTGCTACATGATTTGCTTTTTGATAGAAACAAAGTATTCATAACAAAAAAAACTTAATTTACCGAAATATAAGTCCATTAGCCCACTGTGTTTATAAGTTTTGACATTTCTAAATAACTACGATTTTTTGACTCCTTTAAAATTATTAATTTTCCAGAATCCACCTTGTAGAGAATTTAATAAAATCTTAACACAAAACTCATCCTGAAATATGCAAATTTAGTTCTTAAACCCTCGGCTGCTGTTCCATATTGCCCTATTTTAACTAGTTGTTAGTTTTAGTTAGAATACTACTACATATATACTATTTTTCAAAAAGGCTTTCACATTCAAATATTGGTGCGCAACAAAGTTTCCGCTGTTTGTCAATAGATGGCTCCAGCGGTTGTTTGTGATCGATACCCAAAACGTGATAAACTTAACCCAGACATTGCTCGCTGAGGGTTCGGTCATACACAAGAAGAGCTTGCTTCAGCGACAAGCTATTTCAAAGCGACGATATGTGCTGGGAATAATTCAGAAAATAGGAACTTGCGTTTCTTATGATTCGAAGGGACGTTGTAACGGCTGATGAAAAGTGAATTCATTAAAGCAATACAAAAAAAAACCTAAGGGACTGCCCAGTCATGCTTCAACGCTGTCGCCTCGGCCGAATATTTACGTTGCGAAAGCTAGGCTGTGTATTTGATGGTACCAGGGCGGCTTTATTTATTATGAGCTGCTGAAACCAAACGAAGCCATTATTGTGGAACGTTATCGACTTCAATTGTTGCGTTTGAGTTGAGCACTGCAGATAAAGCAACCTCAATACCAGGCGAGGCACAAAAAAGTGATTCTTCTACATGATAACGCTCTGTCTCACGCTTAAATGGAAAGTCCTACCCCAGTCGCTATGTTCGCCAGGTATTGCACCTTCTACTTATTACTTGTTCCATTCGATGGCACATGGGCTGACTCAGAAGCAGTTCCACGCACAAGATAACATCGAAAAATTCCTTGATTCTTGGTTAGCATCACAAGATGCACTGTTTTACCGTAATGTTTTTCGAGCTTTGCCAGAAAGATGGAAAAAGTTGTGACTAGCGATGGGCAATACTTCGAATAATTCATTTGTAACCATTTACTTACAATAAACTTGCATCTTCATTTAAAAAAAATTTAAATTTCCGCTGCGCATGCGCATACTAAATCGTTCCAAAAACGCACAAGTTTCAGTTGTCGAATCAAATTTGACTGCTTTTTGTTTTGGCCGCGGGTGCGCAGTGCGTGCTAGTTTAATGTCTTCACGGTAGCGAACACCCATTCGGTCGTCAATGTGTTGTCGCTTGAAGCAAATCAAAGCTTTTATCGCTGCGGATGCTATTGCTAATGACGTCGCTTTGAACTCCGTTTGCTTTAGCTGCTTTCGCGGAACTTAGTATAAATAAAATTTATATATTATCGATTTTCGCTTAATTAACATTTCAATTTATTGCTGCTTGGCGCTTACGCGCGCTGTGGCGTTGCTCGCCTAATTTGCCAAATTTAGCTGCGCTATAATCAATTTCCATTTTTCTTTTTATTTCTTTAACTTTAGCTCATTCCATTTAGTTAAACATTCAAGTCTCTAGAAATTGTTTACACTAAATTTGCTAATTAAAATTCTAAATTCGAAGCTTTCAAGTTTCGCAAATTTATTACACCGCCTCTGTTTACAAACCGAACGTGTGTCAGCTGCTTTCATCGACTCGGGCAGAAGTTGCCATATTGACTGGCTGAGTCAGAACAAATTAAATTGCTCCGCTTCATTTTACTTTAATTTATTTTAACCTGTTTCTCAGTTTTATTGAATGTTTGCGTTGTTTACTTTTATTGTGATTTCGTTTCTGATTTTATTATAATTCTGGCCTGTGTTTGGCTTTGCTCTTTGATAATTTGTTTATTTGAATTATTTGTTGTAATTAAATTTACATTCCATTCTGCCAGTTCGCGCATGAAATTTATAACCAGCGGCGCTTTTGTATTCCTGTCGTCGTTTAGATTTTCGCGCAATTTTTTCTTCAATTTTTCTTCAATTGGTGTTTATTTCTTCTTTCTCACCTTCGCTTTGATCCGTTCAATTTCGGCTTTTCTTTTGATACTGCTGTGATTTGTATAAAATTGTAAACAGAAAAACAAATATAATAAAAATAGATCGCCGACTGGCCCACATGGGTATGCGAAATGCATAGTTTCACCGCCCCGGCGAAAGGTGTTTTCCGCGATTTGACAGCTCAGCTGTATTTTGGTATCGCTTGCCATAATTTATTTCCCTAAAATTGGGTATTTATTTGCATTTGTTTACTTGTGTGTTATTTTTGGCGCGAAAATGGGTTATTCTCAAATATTATCTCCATAGACTTTCCACAAACAATTTCCAATTTCGAATTCATGGAAAAGCTCGTAATTTATTGTCGGTAAACAAGGCGCTACATTTGGTTAGTTCTTAATTTGAATAACGGTATATTTTGGTTGAGACCTTGAGAAATTTTTGTGTAGACAGATAAATCAATACTTCAAAGAAAACGACAGGTGTTGCCAATAAACACAGTAAATTTATATTAAATTCTATTCTCATTTCGAGTTTATCGAGATTACGTCGGCTGGAAGTTGAGTGTCTACCGATAGAGAAACGTAAATGGCCTTGATTTTAATGCAAATTTCAAAATGTTTTGCGAATCTCATATACGTATTGGTATCTTCACAATCACTAGTATTGGTTTAATATCGCGATTTTGTAGAAGTATTGGTATTATAATTGGCATTGAGATGGAGAAATGTAAGTGTAGGCGTATTTTTATATTTGGTATTGGTATTGGCACTGGTATACGTATTAGTATTGGTATACTATACTATACTATATTGGTGTTGGTATTGAGTTTAGTATTGGTATTGGTATTGGTAAAGGAATTGGTATTGACTTTAGTATTGGTATTGGTATTCGTATTGGTATTGGTAAAGGTATTGGTATTGACTTTAGTATTGGTATAGGTATGGGTATTGGTATCGGCATTGGTATTGACATTAGTATTCGTACTGGTATGGATACTGGTATAAATATTGGTATTGGTATTGTTTGATATTAGTATTCGTATTGGTAATGGTATTGGTATTGGTAAAGGTATTGGTATCGACTTTAGTATTGGTATTGGTATTCGTATTGGTATTGGTAAAGGTATTGGTATTGACTTTAGTATTGGTATAGGTATGGGTATTGGTATCGGCATTGGTATTGACATTAGTATTCGTACTGGTATGGATACTGGTATAAATATTGGTATTGGTATTGTCTGATATTAGTATTCGTATTGGTATTTGAATTGGTATAGATACTGGTATTGGAAATGATATTGGTATTGGTATTGTTTAATATTAGCATTGACATTAATATTCGTATTGGTATGGGTACTGATATACTTGTAGGTATTAATGTTGGTATTAGTATTTTTATTGATATAAATATAGGTGTTGGTATTGGTAGTGGTACTGGTTGGTCTATTGGTATTTGTTTTTTATCGGTCTTAATATGATTATTTTGAAAATTGTAAATGTGATGAAAATTTTGAGGTTTATATGAATATTAATTTCGAAATTTAGGAACACTAAAACGGGGGAGATAATGAGAGTTATATATTCTCACAAATGTTAGCGATCCTACTCTATGTGTGGAGCTGATTTTTCAAACACCCTTAGTAGGACCTTGAATGACTTCTAACCGTACGCAGACAATTGTTCCGCTTATGCGATCACCAGAAGTTAGCTAATGTATAACATTTTCAGGTATTCATACGATACCGCAAGTTAAATGAGTGCAATATAAGCAAGCAAATCTGCGGTCGCATTCAATAGCTAATATTTAATAAGCTACCACATTTGTTTATAAGCGCATAGGCTTACATACTTACCTGTATATGAGTGTGGTATTTATGGGTGCCTAGTAGTCAAGTGATAAATATATAACTTTGCATGTGTTTTTATCTGATTTCCTGTAATTGATAGCATTAAGTTGTCAGACATTTCACTTTCATTGCACAGCAGCGAGTGCAACAAATACACAGGGGGCACATAATAATCGATTATTGGTAGCTAAAAGCTAAACAAAGTGTAGAGTTATCACACAATCATGTATGTGTGTGTATGTGTGTCGCGCCTACCTGGAAGGTGTCAACATGACTGCGTATAGAAAATATGATATATGCGCACAAACATGCACAAACGTGCATATTGCAGCTATTGAAAACCACTTTAGCGTTTAACTTGCTGCAATCGGCCAACATGCACATGCATACAAACATACATATGCATGGTACGTAGCGTATAACTAACATTCCGGTAAATATGAGAATGTGTGTCACCGTGAGATATGCGCGCTTCGACTGGCAACTTGCAGTGCAGCGGTGTCAATAAGGCGCTGATAGTGATTAGATATATGCGCTTGTAAATATGTATGTATGTATGTAGTGGCTATATTCGTAGCTATGTGGGCTTGCAAGTGGGTTTGAGTGCTCCACTATCCATATTTGCCCAGTACTTGAATCGTTATGGCACTCTATCAATAGAGATACTAGGCTTGAGAAAAGTGCGTGCGTGTGTGTATGTGCATGTTTCTGTATATATTTGTTCCACTTTTGTGGATGTGTTTGTTGAATACCAAGTGCTAATTCAACATATTTCTCTGCACGCTTATCATTTTCCATTATTCAATTGGGTAAATCTGTCTCCATTGCGACTCATTTGCGCTGAAAGTAGGTGAATTGTGGTAGACAACATTACACAGATGTAGCGCTACATACGTACATATTTATATATATAATTTTTACTGTAAACATTTTCGCTGATGGCTCTTTCGTATGCACACTGCTTTTTCTAGCTCGTGCACATGCGTCTGCAACGAAACCAACGACGCGGCTGTGGTTTTCTATGTCTTTCTGTTTTACACCACTTTGTTGTTGTTGTTAAGCTTTAATTTTTTCAATGAAAATATTAAATTTATTTTTTCGTGCCCATATTGTGTATACATTAGGGTGAAGCGAAAATAATAATTATTTTTTTTGCTTAGCCTGAGCGTAAAATTTGAAGATCATAATAAACGAATTTTTTTTTAATATCTAGAGGCGACTTATAAAATAAATTTCGAGTTAAAATTTTTTTGTTATTTTAAACTCCTCACATTTATATAAAAAGTACTGAGTTTAACGGATTTTGACTAAAAATTTATTTAAACGACCACAAAAATTTTTTTTAAGTTGATAACTTTTAATTGGCCATAAAGAGGACTCTCCACAGCTTCAAGAACATGTATTAAAATTGGTTTACGATGTAAAAATTTACTTTAAAAGTGAGTGGGCTAGATGTTAAAAAAAAAAAAAAAAATGCTTTCTCCAAAATTTTATTTTTTTAAAATCTACCAATTTTTACCCTCAGGCTAAGCAAAAAAAAATTTTTTTTTCGCTCCACCCTAGTATACATAAGCTACTTTTATAATATGTTAAATTTAAGTTTGAGATCTGAATCTTTCTAGAAACCACAAGATATCACATGATATAAATAAAGATATTAAAATTTTGTTTAAAATTTTTCAATTTTATTACATATTAAATTGCGGTTATTACAGGAATCCAGCCAATCAATCACCTCGCGCGTCTTCGAGGGCTGCGGACGTCCTACTATCGGCCGCACGCGCCGTTCGGTCAGTCCAAAGTTTAGCCAACCCATTTACACCCAGCAACAGCCACATGCGCAGTCAACGTCGGTGGTTCTGACCAGCTCCGATTCGAAAGTGATACGCAAACGCGCCACGCTGGACGTGCCAGCCGAGCAAATCGAATCGGATATTTTGGATATTGACGCGGACGTTGACGATGCGATTGTGTTGCGTGAACGGCGCGCCGCTGAACCCATCGCAGAGGAGCAGAGCGCGGATGGCGTTAAAACAAATGATGATGCGGTTGTTGGCGCGGGTGCGGCAGGCAATGGTGGCGGCCGTGGCGCTGGACGTGACAAGCAGCAGCGACGCAAGAACCAGCAAAATCGCAAAAACGACGATGACAATGCACGCGATCCGAATCTCGATAAGTTGGTGCGCGAGATTAGACAGCGTGTGAAGGAATCGAAGAAGTTCTGGTCAAATCTACCGCATCAGATTTGCAGCAATGATGAAATCTCCACATCCTCGGATGTCGACGGCATGTGCTGGAACGGACACACGATCGATAGGTAAGCGGCGCGCGCACAGTATTTTTATGAAAACAAATTTGAAACTTTCACTTTCTTTCGCTGCAGATATATGCACCCGGTGACAAGCGAGCAGAGCCGCAATCCCGAATTCCCTGGCAATCCAGCCACTACAAGTCAAACATCGCAAGTTGCCACACAACTTTTCTACCTGAAAAATGTTATCAATCATCTGCGTAACGCGTACAATGGACAGGACGTGGACTGGAGTGATCAAGGTAGAACTAAAAATATTGCATACTTTTATGCGCAAGAAACATGCTCATGTTTGATGATGTTCTGTTTCAGAAGATGCTCTTTATGGCAGCGGTGCTGGCTCTGGAGCAGGCAGCGACGACGAGGACGACGATGAAGGCTCCGGTCTCAGCGGCGGTCCATTCACACCACCACATATGAAACCCACCGATCGTCCCGGCTCTTTGCCAGCGAATAACATCGATGATGAGGATGAGGAAGATGTGGAAGAGCGACGCATTACAGACAGCTCGCATACGACACGTCCCAAATATCCAGGCAGCGTCGGTACGGGTGATGGTGCCGCTGCTGGCGGTGATACGAACTCTATTGATGAGGACGAGGATGATGTCGACGACAATGATTTGAATGAGCAGAAGAGTGATAGTGGAAACGCGGGCGCAAAGACTGCGCCTAAAATGACTTTACGACGCGCGTTATTGTTGTATCTGCTGCCGCTATATATGGCGTGGTTTGGTGGTGTTGTAGCCGATATGCTGTGATTTGTTGTTGTTGCTATTGCTTAAGTCGTATTAAGGACACGGACAAACAGTGTGGCGTCGAATTTGTATGTATTATAGCTTGTGTTTTGTGGTTAAGTGGCAGCAATGGCAGGAGAGTGGAAATTGTGTGAGCGGAAGTATGGTATGAAAATAACGTAGCATGCTTTCAGGCGCCAAAAGTGATTTGTGCTGGAAGCCCGATGAAACGCAAACGTTTTTTCGACATTTACCTCAAAGAATTTGCAGACACTTAACATTTTATTATTAATTTTGAAATGAAATTTTTTCACTTATTCTAATTTTCATATCACACTGCGGCCGCTTAGATTTCGACACTAAATTCCACTTCCAAGCTAACTGAAAACACACAGCAAGTTATTATACAGCAGATTCCCATAATTTTTCGACTTATGTTTGGCATGCTGCAATCTTTGTATTTTCAATGTTTCATTGTAACATACTTTTAGGCGCTTTAACAATTACTCGAACAAAAGCCTAGCAGCGAAGCTCAAAAACTTGCAACACTACAGCAGTTAGTGAATGCCAAGTGAAAGTCTGCTTTTAGGCGCATTTCTATGTCAACTTGTATTATAACTACTTATTTGGCTCTTTTATGCATAACACAAATTACAAGAACAAACATGTTTAGCATAGGAATGAGAGAAAAAATTATAAATTGAACTTGAAGCGAAGCAAATCATTTATATACGTAAACAAGAAAACAGTTTTAAAAAGTTCAATAGCTGATAAGCATAAAATTATAATGAATTAATTTAAATTAATACTTATGTACCAGCAATTATGCTTGAAAGTACATACAAACTGTAGTTGTGTGTGTGTGTGTGTTAAAGAGAGGCGTGCTTAGCCAATGTCTGTATGCATATGTGTGTTTGTAGTTGTGTGAGAGTGAAAGAATGTGATAATTTTATGGAAGCTTTGAGTTTTAACTTTCGTTTTAAATTTTTGTTGTAAAATAATGTGCGTTAAGTGCATATTTCTGTAATATATTTAAACTAATATTAACTGAAAACAATTTGTGAAATATGTGTGTTGAAAAGCGAAAAGTAGTAGCATTTTAGGCGCTCTAAAGGAGTGTATAACTAATAAGTTTATAATAATTTATATATTATATAAAAATATTTTCTAATAAAAAAAAAACTGATATACTTATATATTAAATAAATAAACTGTACTATGATTTTTTTTTGTTTTTACGTTTGCGTGCGTTTCAAATGGGTAAAAAATAAATTTTACTGTAAACATAATTAATGTAAGCTAGGCATAACGGCACTTTAGGGAAGTATTAGAATACGAAAATGTTAATGAAGAGTTATTTTTACAGAAATACGTGCTTGCATGGAGACTAAATAAAGTTTTGTAAAATTTTCAAAACATTTTGGGTTTTAAAAAATAATTTTATTTCATTATATGTATGCTTAACGCTAATGGACTTTCGAAAAACTAAGAAAAAATAATTATTTATTTGCGTTCAAACAATATTTCGCTGCTGGTGTTGAATTTGTATGAAAGTTGATATTTGTCTTTGCACAAAAATATGAAAAAAATAAGAAATAGCAATAACTCAAACAAAAATACTTTTATACCTGTGGAAACCATGAAGTATACGTAAAATCTGTATAGTATGATAAGCATATAATAATGAAACAATCAAATTTTTACACATTTAAAAGTTCCGTTAGTTAATCTTAACATGGCGCATTTTTGTTGTTTTTAAAAAACAAAGTATATATTTTATGCTAAAGTTTCGAATGTTATCGTTTTCAAAAATTCGTATTTTAAATTAAAGCATACCTTTAGGCTGACCTCTCAGCTTTACTGAAGTAATAAATGTTTCTATTTCGAATTTTGAATATTTGCATAATTTAGTTTACTTTAATTAACGGAAAAATAATTGTTTATGCATGCATTTATGCTGTAAGCGTAAGTTAGTGTTAGCTGTAGTTATGACCGCTTACTGCAATTATGTGCTACATAGTATATATTTATATGCAAATTAAATACAGCCATTAATTCATCTTCTTTAATTTATGAACATATTATAGATATACATACATATATATTTAGTATATGAATATGCAACTGACACTTGTGAGGAGTAGAAGAGAATGTGATGATTATGAAAATTTAAAATATAACAAATAAATGTATACAAAATTAATCAAAATGGCATTTTAGTAAAATTGACTGGTAAGTATTGTGAGATATATACACATATATCGTATGTGTGTAATGTTATTCACCTGCGAACGCTTGATAAAGCTTTACGTACATATGTGTGTTTGCATATGCGCGGTGAACACTTAAAGCGCTTTAAAGCACAACAATAAGTAAATAAACACCTTATCAATTAGTTAATAGACTGCTAAAACCCACATACGCATTTACATATGTACATAACATATGTGGCGCATTAAAGGCGTTTTCGAGCATAGTAAAAACCAACTTATTAACCCAGCAATGCCACATCTTACGATCGAAATCAATTTCTATTGTATAAAATATACTATTTTATTTCACTTTTCTCAATGAACATATAATAATAACATATAAACACATATATTCAAATATACAGATATAATAATATAATATATTAATATATTTTATGTAATATGTATATACATATGTACATATACGCTAAATAAATATTATGTGCGCACAAATCTACACATATATTAAGTATATAAGCTATTACTAAGTAGGAGCAGCACTGGCATCAACTGTTCTTTTATTTGTATACGTGTTTCCTTCAACACATGGGATTCTGTGATATTCTATAAAAATGGTGGTTATAACTATGTGCTATATTTTGTATAGTCTCAAAAATAAATTAAAATTTTTCGCCGAAATATAGAATTATTAGCCAAAATTGCGCTTTAGACCTAAAATATATGCGTTATTCAAATTCCAACAATTGGCAAAGTATCTGTAAGCGCACAGCACTGTGTGTCAGCTTAAAGTAACTTTTAAAATTCTCACTGTCTGATGCTGGCCAGGACGGTTGGGCTAGTTTTCGTTTTCGCCACTGAAGGCACACATTTCTGAACATGCACAATTTCCCGTATATGCACTAAATTTACACTTCGACAGCTGGGCGTGTTTTGAAATAAACGAAGACAACAATGATTAGCGCAAAGACGCAAACTGCTGGTATTACAACGGTTTTCAACTGATTTTGTATCTCCAAATTCTCAAGTTTGCGCTCCTTCTTTTGCTTGCGTGTCTCTTTCACTTTACCACGGAGTTGGCGCATTGTGCTTTAGTTTTTCTGTTTCCACTTCGCTTACAAGATAAACTGTATGAAAAATTCTATTTATAAGTAATTTGGTGTATATTGAATTTATATTTTTAAAAGCTTACTTTTAAAGTTGCTGGGTTATTATGGGCGGAAAAAAACAAAAAGTAAAACCACTTGCTGGGAAACTGTTGCTTCAACCACTTGTCGAGTGATTTTTGACATTTGACTACGTCAACACATATTTAGGCTACGAAGAAAGTTGGGGCCAACAATGTTGCCAAAGCAGTAGAAAGCGGCCAAAAAATAGTTGGGGAAGTTTTAGAAACAAATTTTGAAACTTTGGCAGAACCAGTGAAAAAGTTCTAAATATAATGTAAATATTAAGAACACTATATAATGAATTCAAAATTTAAAGTTTATCAAACTATTAAGTTGTAAAACTAGTTTTCAACAAATATATAACTTTAATATTATTGGTGTATTTATTTACTATAAAATAAACAAAACATAAATTTAAAAGTATTATGCTTCTTTAATAAATTAATGCTAAATTTTAATTACTACTTTATTTCACACTTCAAATTTACAATGTTTATTTGCCGTTATCCATGAAATCTTTGGCTTCGTTAATCTTCGCCGCCAAATAAGGTGAGCCACCGCGATCAGGATGATTGAGTAACATAATCTTTTTATGCGCATCTTTTATCTATTAGCAATAAGGTATATTAATGGAAATTATAAATATTTGCGACATAGCAGGAAGACTTACCTTCAATTTAGATGCACTGGGACTCACTCCCAAGATTAAAGAGGCCTCACGTTTATTCATTTTGGGATCGAAACCACCTTTGTAGTACTTTGAGTTCGCTAAACTTTCCGCATCAAATTTGGGTAGATTCTTCATGGTCTCATTTAATTTAGTGGCCATAGCAGGCATGCGGCGCATGAGGTGCTTTCCGGCAAAGCCAACCGCGGCCAGACCAATACCGGCGACAATAATGGAACTTGCCTGTTAAGCAATTTAGGTTGGAATATAAATATGAGCATCAAACGTACTCCAAAGAACTTACCATTTTATGTAAGATCGTTTATTCCCCCAGCTGTATGATTCTAGTAGTTTCACAAATTACGCTGTTGTTTTCACATTTTTCTTATACAATCGAAAATGTCAAAATCAGGTGTTACAAATGATAAAATGAAATTCTTTGGGAAAGTAATGCTGCCATATTTTGTTAGTAGTTTATATAGAGAATTTTTTATAGATTACATTTTATGTAATGGACATCATATAAAATATTTTGTATGAAGTCATTACGTGTTGAATAACTTTATATTAATAATATTATCATGTAATATTTATTTACAGTACACCACCATATAAAAGTTGTTTTAGTTAGTATCACCCTGTGTGTATGATTGAACGTATGGCAGCACTGTGCTACTTTATCGTTCTCCTTCCATTATCATATTCGTGTGTTGTTTTGCCAATTTTTGCAAAGCAAGTTCGGAAGTTTCTGAACGTCGCCGATAAGCTTCAAAGTGTAAACTATTAAGTTAAAATAGTGTACGAAAATTTTAGAAATATACCTACACAATTGTGAACCTATTGCACAAAAGTGTTTTGATATTTGAAGTGATAAGCAAAAGGTTTATAATTTATAGTCTTGCGAAAAAGGGATGAAAATAATGCGCAATAATTCTTGATAACCAGTGCAAATATGAACAAAGGATAGGGCTAATTTGTGAAGGACAAGTTAAAGTACCAAAAACTTGTCTAGTTGGGAAGCCAGCAGCGCAACTGCCTTTTCTCTAACGAATCTAAAAATAGTGGATTGTCTGAAAACTTGTTTGGTAAATCGTTAATTATTGGGCAAACAGAAGTTGTGTTTTTAAGTTAAAAATAGATACAAGAATATTTGGCGTCAGTGTGCAGTTGTATACAGTTAAAAAAAAACGAAAAAGGTAAAAAACTCGTTAATGTTATGCATTCAAATGTATTCTGTGTACCTTTATTAAGTGGATGAATAATTTTCATGCGATCAGCTGTTTCGCGTTTACATCTGACCTCACTTTAGTACCATAAGTGGGACTGAAATGTGCACAGCAAATAAATTCGAATTGGATAAACAATAGTGCGTGCTCTTTCGCGCTAGTGCTTATTGTGGACGTATTCGTTGATTGTTTTTGTTAGTTCTGCTTGTTAGTGCAATAACATTTACATTTATCTGCTTACGTTTCGTTACGTCTTTTATGGTCATCTCATTCGTTTTCATGGTTTCTGCTTTGGCAGCCTCTGCATACGATTTTCGAATTTTCACTGCGACGAAGAAATATTGTCAAAAAGTGTAGAAATAAGCTGCAAAGCAAAAGCACAGATAACAGCGAATAAGAAAAAAGTGGCGAGTGACACAAACAGGAAAGTGGTTGCAGTAACAGTGAGAAAAAGTGTTTCACAATTTATTTTCTTTGGGTTATTCAATATTATTTATGTTTGGAAAACAAGTTGAATATATAAAGTATTTTAGCAATTAAGATAAAGATATAATCGGCATAAATGTGCAAGTGAATGTTTTCGTTATATTTCGAACAGCTATCTGTGGCCCAGGTCATAGCTCTGCTGCTTAGTGCTTGTGATATTGGTGGTAGTTTTAGCATACCATATATGCTCCCACCCCTTCATTAAATCATTTACTGCAGCTGGTCCAGCACTCTACTAGAAAGTGTTTTTAACGTCAATAAAAACAAGTGTAAGCGTGGAAGCTCTACTTTTGAGCAACTCCATTTCGAACAGACTAACTTATTAGCAAAATCTACAACATTTTTTAACTTAAACGCAGCGCACAGCCGTCAAACTGGAGCGTATACCGGAGTACTTGCGCGACACCGTCGACTGGCTTATGGGGTAAGTGACAATGTCAATTTTCTTTAAGTTTAAGCATAAATATTTTCCACATGTACACTGCAATATTATGTTTTAGTATATTTTAAATACTACATTTTAGTAAGCTTTTTAAATACATATAAATATGATGCTTACCTAGCAGTTGGCTGGCATAATCCAGTTTCACCAAGTTCTGCACTATAGTTTACACTGTGATAAAATCCTCTCCAAAACTGTCGTCTCCATGTCAACGAGGCCCAGCGCTTGCCACTCACGTCAGCCGTCACTTGGGTGATCGTTGTGGGTGCACCTGCTGTAGGACACATACATAGATACTTGATGTACATGTCATAGCCGAATACTTTGTATATTTTCGTTTTTTTGGCTGCTGTGTGTACAATATACATTTTACATATGCGCGTATATAAATACTGCTTTTTGTACTGTGACTGCCTGCCACTTTTTGCCGATTGCTTCGTCGCTTAGTTGGCGGCTTGCCAATTGCCCTCATTTCAACAAATTTTGCCACTAATTCAGCCACCACTAGTAATCTTGCTGCTTCTGCTGTTTTTGCGTGCGCTGTCCTGCGGTTGCCCACTACCACTTGGCACAATATTCTCCTTACTGCTGTTTTATGCATTCTCTGTACATTTGCTTGCTTATGTTTAACTTAATGTCATACTATATCATTTTTCATTTCATATACATTTTACATCTATCACCCATTTATCGACGTACATATGTACAATACATATGCATGTACTACCGAAGAAAACCTTATATACCTTCTGATACATTTCGATTTCAGAATCACTCATCAAAGTGTTTGGTGTGGGTTTCATGTGTTGTTTGCCTTAGTTCTAAAATAGTTTGCCACACTCATTTGTAGGTGTGTATGCATAAGCGGATATTTGGGAAAATTTTGTGCCTGTTTATTTTATTATATATTTGGGATATTTCACACACTCTTTCACATTCAAAGTTCGGCTAAATCGATGTTACTTATTGATTTCTCAATCGTTGTACCTTTCTTAGCTTTTCTGAAGTATCGTCTGCATTTTCTATATTTTGTGCTTGCTATTTGTTATTGCTTTTGTTGTAACGCAAATACTTACAAACTGTTTTTGTTTTGGGTACAAAGATTTTCTTGTTACGCTTTGTCGTCTGTCAGACATACTCTTGTGTTGGGGTCACTTCACAATTTGAATGACAGCGTTTTGTGTCGGAAAATTCCTAATGTTTTCCTTTGCTGGCAAAACGGATCACGTGTCTGCGTGTATGTGTTTTATAGCTTCGTTAATTACAAGTGCCGTGATTTACGTAGGCATTGTGGTTCTCGTTGGTGTTGCAGGCATTTTTAGTTCTGGTTAGTCTACCAAAGCTGAAAATTTCCTTTGCTATTTATATTTTTTTATAAGAATTTTGGACAGAGATATAAGTAGTGATATTGGTTGGGTTAGGTTAGGTTAAAAAGTCGATTTAAAGAAGTATCTCATTTGGACAGCTTTGAACGCCGATCCCTTGTGGTAAGGAGAGAGAGGAGGAGAAAAAGCCTAGTTGTTTCCACCTAACCCTCCTCTATACAACTTTGACAACTAGCGTCTAGCAAGACTGTAGCGAGATGAGCTTTGCTCAGAGCGAGTAGTTCATTAGATCTCTTGCGTTCTACTCTAGGCCAGAAGGAGCTCGCGGTCGCACAGAAGCTGATCGTCGATCAGCGCCTTATAAGTGCACACGAGGTACATTGGTCCAGCGCTAGAACGCTAGACGCCAATGGAGATCCAACTCAGTTCTATTTCGCTGTGAACGGGGAAAGCGGTCCCGCTGTGACCAGGCAACCAAACGAGTCTGATGTTGTTATACAAGGTAAGTGGCAGGCCGGTCATAAACTACGAAGTAGCTTCAGACCTGTCAAAATACAGAATTCCGAACGATTACAGGACGCAGTAACCATCCCTGCAGTCGTCTGTTTAAAGCGAAGCCGACTGCTAGGAACATCAAGTGATGTTTACTTGATCACGTCGACGACATGGAGCAGTACGCCAACCAGACTTCGGACGCAACAAACTTTAGACACGCGCTTACCGCCATTCACAGTCAATCTATTAACATCGTCACCGACTACCTCCCAGTGAATGGCGTGATTGCTCGAGTTGCACCGGGAATCTAGAGTGACCCTTGCGGAACCTCGTTCTCTATACTGTAGCAAGTTAAACTCCTTCTTATCCAGAATCTCCCTCGTTATACCAAATATATATGTATATGTTCAGTGCGCAATGAGTCGCCTCATGACTCTTACCAACTCTTTGCATGCCCAACGAGCCCCACTCATCTAACATTCAGCTCCCTACGATTCCCCCACGTCTACCGTTAGATGACTTCAATGAGAATCAACCCCAACTTTACCACCTAAGCGGGTATTAGTTAACAGCTACAACCACACAATTGCGGTTAAACTATTTATCCCAAAGAACTAACCTGAATATAACATGATATCTGTAAATTGAGCAGTTCTCCCAGAATTATTGATGTTTTTTTTCTAAATCGCATATGTTCGAACCTGCTGGATTCGCGCGTTTTGTGTACATCGTTAGAGAACTTTGGCGAATACTTTTGTTTTTGCTCTCCCCGCTTTAACCAGCTTCTGGTCTCCACTACAGATGCAACAATACATTTATATATAAGGTTGTCAAATTTTTGTCTTTTGAATTTCGCGGCTATGTACAAAGGGCTACAGAGCTCGTATCTGGCAACACTATACATAATTTGAAAGGTCTTGACATAACCTACAAAACAACGCTATGTATGATTAGTTTGGATATTGCGTTCAACAGTTATAGACGTGTAAACATGGAGTTCACTAACGCCGAAATTCGCGCTATTTTAAAGTTTTCCTTCGTTAAAGGCAAATCCGCTAGAGACACGTTCCGTGAGATTAATGGTGTTTTGGGGGATGGTACTCTATCACTTCGAACCGCGGAGGAATGGTTTCGACGATTCAGAGCCGGTGAAAACGACACCATGGATAAGCCAGCCGGCGGAAGACCTGTGACGACAAATATCGATCAAATCATGGAATACATCGAGTTAGACCGGCATATGGCATCTCGTGACATCGCCCAGGAGATGGGAGTTAGTCACCAAACCATTTTAAACCATCTGCAGAAGGCTGGATACAAAAAAAAGTTTGATGTTTGGGTGCCGCATAATTTGACGCAAAAAAACCTTCTGGACCGAATCAACGCCTGCGACATGCTGCTGAAACGGAACGAACTCGTCCCATTCTTGAAGCGGATGGTGACTGGCGACGAAAAATGGATCACATACCACAATATCAAGTGAAAACGGTCGTGGTCGAAGGCCGGTGAATCGTCCCAAACAGTGGCCAAGCCGGGATTGACGGCCAGGAAGGTTTTGCTGTGTGTTTGGTGGGATTGGAAGGGAATCATCCACTATGAGCTGCTCCCATATGGCCAGACGCTTAATTCTACCATCTACTGCGAACAACTGGACCGCTTGAAGCAGGCGATCGACCAGAAGCGTCCAGAATTGGCCAACAGGAAGGGTGTAGTGTTCCACCAGGACAACGCCAGACCACACACTTCGTTGATGACTCGTCAGAAGCTACGGGAGCTCGGATGGGAGGTTTTATCGCATCCACTATATAGCCCGGACGTAGCGCCAAGTGATTACCACCTGTTCCTGTCCATGGCGAATGCCCTTGGTGGTGTGAAGTTGAACTCAAAAGAGGCTTTTGAAAAGTGGCTGTCCGAATTCTTCGCAAATAAGGAGGGGGGCTTCTACGAGGAAGGTATTATGAAGTTGCCGTCTAGATGGAAACAGATCATCGAACAAAACGGCGCATATTTTAACTAAATCCGATCACTGTAACACTTTTTATAAAGCATTGAATGAAGAGCAAAAAAGCGGATATTTGACAACCTAATATAAATTGAGTCGCCACAAGCTTTAAAGTCGGAACCATTCTATTTGAATATTTTTAAGATTATATAATGTATTTAAGATTATATAATATATGAAAGCCATTGTCGTAATATATTACCACCTCTATTGTTTCTCTCATTCAACCGAATACAGTCAACTGTGATACAAATCAGCATTGCCATTTCTAAACTATATTTACCATTAAGGTCACCCACTATTGCCTGTTCAATAAAAGCATATTTGCGGAAATACCTTATCTCAAGTGACTTTCTATTATGACGTGCGATTGTGTACTATTTCTAGCAGCTAATTAACTGTGCATTGTTTAAACGTCACACGCCAATATAGTTGGAGCTGTGTCTGTGAAAGCCTCTAACATAGCTACTACCGCCCACCTACTATTACAACAACAGCAAGCGCAAATAAACTATTATAACTTCTACTACATTTACAATTCGCGTTTAATTTTTTTGCTCAAATATTTATTATTTGTTTATATTTTCAAGATAATACGCAATGACAACAGTCTCTGATCAGACCAGAAACAGTAACCATATAATGTCGTACGACTTTGCTTTTATCAGTTCATTGACTTGCTGGTAAACATATGAAAGATTGCTGCTTTTGTTATTTTCATTATTTTTTTTTGTTAATTTTACATTAACTTATTGTTTATTATTTGCCTTCTTTATGCTTGTACTTAACTGGCTGATAATCGCAATTGTGTCAGAGTATTTTTTGATTGCGAGTGTTATAAAATCTTGAAAATTGCATTGTTTAAATAAATTATTTAATGCAAATTAATAATGATGCCATTTATCCGGGAACGCCGCTGAGTCTGCCAGCCTGCTTGAGGCACGTAGGCAACAGCCTCAGTCGCCGGACAGCCGACTTGTTTATTTTGCTCGCCGTCAGCGTGCCATTATCAGCTTAATCTTAATTAAACAGTGAATTATCGCGCTCGCTTTGAGTTTAAAAAGTTTAATTGTTATTGTAGGTACATGCATGCAATTAATATTCATTCCTTTCGCGATTTAATAATACAAACATGTATGTATGTAAGCAGCTAGAATTATAGAAAAATATCAATCAAAACTAAAACGCTTGTTTCCGTCACTAATTTTCGGCGAGTTTGAGTTGTTTACCACGAAGCACTGATTAAACCCGTTTTACGGCAGTCGTTGGCTGACTAATGTGTTGCCAACTATATTTTATGATTCATAAATTAATTATTTTTGCAAGCTTGCGGGCAGTAAGATTGTCTGTAAACAAGCTCTAGTAATAAAATTAATTAAATAATAAGCGTAAATATCGTAATAAAAAAATTGACAGGTGTCAAGCTTGTACTGCTAAGCACAATGCTGCCACAGGAGCAAACTAAACGTATGTCATAAATTATTTGCCTGTTAATTCACCACTGCACTCTACGGCGCAGTAGTGTGGTGAACTGGCTTACAGAAATCTAACCACCGAAAGTCAATGGAAAGAGTTCAGCGACTTGCTGCGCTGTGCATAACGGCAGCTCTGAGAACCACTCCAATGGCGGCTCTTGAAATAGTGCTAAACCTGACACCTATAGACAACTGCGCGGCAATATCGGCGGGGCAACTACTGGCGGCAGCAGAATTTACATATATAATCTTCGGGCATAGCTCGGTTTGTAGTGGCGGTTTAACAAGTACCGACTTCATGATTCCACTTTTCAAATGGGAATTAAGGTTCAGCGTAAACATAGGAAAATATGGCATGAAAGATGACATTAAACATTGATACGGATGGCTCGGGAATGGAAGACGTTGTTGGTGCAGAGCTATACTGTCTAGAGTTAGGCATAAGGCAGCCCTTTAAAATGCCGCATCACTGCTATTTCAAGTAAAGGTCTTAGAAAGCATTGCAATGGTGGAGAGTGTCGCTGGAAGCAAGCGACTTCACTGCTACTTGATGCCAGGTCACAAATGTATCGAGGGCAATGAGATAGTGGACGAGATTGCCTAGAGTGGTGTATGGCTGACACCCGAAAACGTGAACAACGTTGGAAAATCCATTTGAAAATCCACTTGTGGGCTCCACGGTATGATACACTGAAAGTGGTATCGATAGTGAGGCCACAGAGGCTACTGAAGTTCGTGTCAAGCGCAGGCAACCTAAATGATGACTAATCCTCATGGACCTCGTAACCGAACTCCAGACTAACCTAACCTAACCTAAATCACCACACACTTCGTACAAATATGAGAGTGCAAATTAACCCCGTTTTGTCCAACGCGCAGCCCACAAAATCGAACATAAATTGACTTTCTTAAAGCGTCTTATCGCTTATCTTATGCTTTTGCACGACTTTTAAAGCAATATTACTTTCATTATTCAACGCATACGACTTTATTGCAATATCAGTGTCCTTTTTCAACACTTCGTCCGCCTAACCCAGCTATTCTGTTCACCTTGTCATTTCACTTGCCTGAAGGTCATTCGGCATTCAGTAAATCCTCTAATATGTCGACTTAGCTTATAGTACGGTTCATAAGCGTTTTGAATGCGTTGACCTCGTGCTCATATCTGTCTCTAATCTGTGGGCAATAAATCTGTTTTTTATGCCTTCTCTTCCTACATTTTTATTTAGTTGACTGATTTTGCACTCAGCCTTCTATTGAACTTTCACTGCGTGGGGCTTGTGTTTCTGTGCAACAAGCATTATATGTATTGTTGCAGTATTGTTGTTGTAATATTTTGTAAATTTTTTATGCATTATGTTTTTGCGACCTTATGGTTGTAACTGTCTGGTATCTTTCCTTGGCCGATTTAAACTTTCGGTAACTTCGGTATGTACACGAGACTGCCTTGTAAACGCTGATAGAGGAGTTAATGTTGTCAGAGTGAGCACAAAAAAGTGATTTTCGGTTGCTTTCCTCTAGCAATGTAGGGTCCGATCTATATGCCTATTTTATTGGCCGGATTTTATGCAGCCAAGCGCTGTTATTTCGGCGATCTAACACTGTTTGGATCGGTATGTAGTAAGCAAGGTTGCGAATATTTTTCATAAACATAAAATTTTTTCGCGTTCATGCCAAATGTAATTTTAAGGTTAATTCAACTATTTTTTTAATGCATTATTTGCAACCCTGGTAGTAAGTAGTACCCAAGCTTCTAATGAAGAACGCTTGAAGGCGTTGTTTACCAATAAGGAAACGAATTTATTGATGAATATTCGGTCGATTCTCATTCTCGTATCACAATCGAGAATAAATCTAGAAGATCAGGGTATCATGTTATTATCTGAGGAGTTTTCGTGTTGCTTCAGTGTCATGTTTTCCTTTAAATTTCACTTATACTATGTTCGCACCGACACAAAATTCGTGTTTTCATAGACAAAAGAGGTTTTCACGCGAAAACTTGTGTTTTTATCCATACAAAATCTGTCAAACGAAAACAGTTTTCGCTGAAAACCCCTTGAAAACTTACATTCCACTCATTATAATCGGTGCCTGCTCTAGTTTAATCGATATTATGGGAAGACATATTTTGGCAGCCCTAAATGTCAGTTGACAATTTGTTTACATTCCATAATTGGCCTAAACGTACCCTACAAGAAACTGCTGATGGGTTCACCAATACACTCACATGTGATACGTCAGTACTGTTAATTTACATTTGCATTTTTAAATTCAGAACTATCCACTGATTGGAGAAAGACGTACGCAGAGCTATTGAGAGGAGGAGATGGCATCAAATAAAAATTTATTTTTATATTTTCATATTTTATTATATTTTTTGTTGCATTCCTGTTTATATTTAAGTATATTATTATAACTAATTTTTCACTTCTGATAGCGTTTCAGTCATAACTGACAATTTTCAGCTATGACAGATTTATGGTCAGCAATGACCCAGAAAAAGACATGAGAGTGAGCAGTATAGATATATAGTGAATCAATTCCGAATACCCATGTGTTAAAGAGAGATGCAAACTGACACACATACGTTTGTTTACATCAGTTTTTGCACAAGGCTCTTAAGAAAATGATGGAAACTTTGTTCTACGCGCTGACACAAATTTTTCAGCTATGACTGTCATATTACCAGTCAGATGACTGTCACTGTTCTTGTAGGGTACATAACAAATGTAAACAAATAGATGTGTGAGCTGTCAATGAAAACTCATCGAAAACACACAATGTCGGTCAGAACGACTTTGGTTCCACAATCCACAAATTGTGTTTTCAAGAGGATTTCAATTCGGTGCGAACATAGTATTAATATCATTCACTTTGCAAATCTTAAGTCAACTTGTCCCCATGCCGATACAACTAAATATGTTAAAAGAATTTCCATATTTCAAATTTGAATTTAAAAGGAAATTTTTGTTTTTAATATCCCTTAGTGGCGCCATTACTCTTCTCTCTAGTTGCTGCATTAACTACAAGACTTTGGCCTCTGCTATTTTGGTTGAAATATTTATATAAATAAAATTTAAGTTACACACATACATACATACATAAATACATACATACATAAATACATACATACATACATATGCATATATATGCCGACACTTACTCGGCTAGTGGGTCTGCTGAGCAAAATGGCAGTGTCCTTTGGCTCTTAAAAAATTTATTAGCCCACAAAAGTGAAGTGAAAGTATTTTTCGCTGCAAAATAACAACAATTTACCCAAAAATATTCATAAGTATTACATAAATGTAGTGTACATATAAATACATAAATGTGTGTGTGTGTGTTTAGGTGCTTTCTATGACTTAGTATGGCACGAATGTGTCATAAACATGGCAACACTGGCATATCATCTATTTATTTATAATCTGCATAATTGGAAACGGAATTGGAAAAACGAGGGCAGCCATCAACGGTGGCACAGAAAATCCTTTGCGGCAACAAGAAGCGAAAAATGAAAATAAATAATAATAAAGAAATTGCAATAATGTGAAAAAGGCAAGATGAAAAGTGGTCTACCATATAACACACTGAGCTTATATGTGGCAGTGTATATCTATATGCTTAACATCTACGCTTATGCAAGGTTTGCATTTTTAGCTGTGCCTGTGTGTGTTCAAAATTATGCCACATGTCATACATGTCTGCTGCACAGTGGCACATCTTCAATCCCAGGCTCATCAGAGGCTCATCGAGCTGTTGCGATGCTGCTCAATGTGGTGCAGGCATTTGTTGGTGAGTCTGTGTCTGTGCATTACTGTGCTGTCGGCGAGAGTGTCGAATATCAGTCTGGTGGCAGCTATGCAAATTGTGTGCTATTGATTTTCAACATTTTAGCAACAACTGTCATAAAGAACCACAACAACAGCAACAACAATAAACAGAAAACACCTCGCACAGCCAGAAATAAGTTTGCACACACAAGTGTTGTGTCCACACACATACAAACATATGTAGCGCAAACAGCTACTTTTGCGTCCTCACCAGAATATGGCACAGAACACAAAGATCTTAATGGCACTGCAACTACAGTCACAACAACAACAATTGCCACAAAAACCGCCAGTGCGGGCTAAGCGAAAGCTATGAGTTGCATGCCACTCTGCTGTATGCAATGTGGAGCTTGTGAATTGAAAATGAAATGGCATGGAAGCGCTGAATAAGCAACGCTTTGTGTGCACACCGGTGAGAGGGGTATAAAACCTTGAGAAATCATTAAACAAACTTTAATTAAATTAGAAGGCGGCAGTGCGACAGCTACAAAGCAAACACGAACGCACACACACTCACACACACACACATACACCATGGCATGGTAGCAAGCGTCTAGGAAATCACTTTCGCTTGCGTACGTGATTGATTTTTACGCAACAACACCACTAACACCACACAATAACAATAGCAAACAAGCATAGTCGACGGTCGACAGTCGCAGCAATGCGCCTCGTCGGAATTTAATTTATTTCCATTTTTAAATGTAGGCATTCAGTGCCCGCGACCCACCCACACGGTCAGCGAACACTAGTTCTCCACTTATTGTACATGCGTGCGTGCCACTGCCACAACAGGCGTTGGTTTGGGGTAGTTTATTGTTTGGCTTTTGGTTATTGTGCTGTGTCTGCTGTGGTTGTTGTTTTTGGTTTCGCCATTAAATCACAGTTTTGTCTGATTTCCGACCACGGTCAACGGCGATTGTAACGAAAGATCAACCGAGAGTCAAACGCGCGCACAGTGTCATGCTTTATGTTATACGTTTTTTAATACGTAAAAATTATAGAATTGAAATTCGTTTCAGATTTTTTGTTCTATTAACATAATTAGTCATTGCACAATACAACGCTAAATTATCCGAATAAATTTTTCAGATCGGACCACTATATCATATAGCTGTCATACAAACTGACCGATCAAAATCAAGTCCTTGTATGAACAACTTGTTTATTTAACGAGCTATCTCCACGAAATATTGTACAGAATATTGCGCAATATAACGCTACAATATCTCAAGAAATTTTCCAGATTGGCACACTATATCATATAGCTGTCATACAAACTGACCCATCAAAATGAAGTTCTTGTATGAACAACTTGTTTATTTAACGAGCTATCTTCACGAAATTCGGTACAGCATATTGCACAATATCACGCTACAATATCTAAAGAAATTTTCCAGATTGGAACACTATATCATACAGCTGTCATACAAACTGACCCATCAAAATGAAGTCCTTGTATGAACAACTTGTTTATTTAACGAGCTATCTTCACGAAATTTTGTACAGCATATTGCACAATATAATGCTACATTATCCGAATAAATTTTCCAGATCGGAACACTATATCATATAGCTGCCATACAAACTGACCGATCAAAACCAAGTCCTTGTATGAACAACTTGTTTATTTAACGAGGTATCTCCACGAAATATTGTACAGAATATTGCGCAATATAACGCTACAATATCTAAAGAAATTTTCCAGATTGGAACACTATATCATACAGCTGTCATACAAACTGACCCATCAAAATGAAGTCCTTGTATGAACAACTTGTTTATTTAACGAGCTATCTTCACGAAATTTTGTACAGCATATTGCACAATATAATGCTACATTATCCGAATAAATTTTCCAGATCGGAACACTATATCATATAGCTGCCATACAAACTGACCGATCAAAACCAAGTCCTTGTATGAACAACTTGTTTATTTAACGAGCTATCTCCACGAAATATTGTACAGAATATTGCGCAATATAACGCTACAATATCTAAAGAAATTTTCCAGATTGGAACACTATATCATACAGCTGTCATACAAACTGACCCATCAAAATGAAGTCCTTGTATGAACAACTTGTTTATTTAACGAGCTATCTTCACGAAATTTTGTACAGCATATTGCACAATATAATGCTACATTATCCGAATAAATTTTCCAGATCGGAACACTATATCATATAGCTGCCATACAAACTGACAGATCAAAATCAAGTCCTTGTATGGAAACTATTTTTATTTGTAGAGCGTATACTAGCTTCGGTGCAACAGAAGTTTACGTTTTTACTTGTTTTATTACTATTTTGCGAAATACATACTTTTCTTAGTTTTTTCTGTATATAAGATATCGTATAACTAGAGTTACTCCTTTTTAATAATTTTCCAAAATTTAAACTTCAACCATGAGCTTGTATTTGCAATAAATTTGACTTTCTGAAACATATTTTCATTTATTTCCTGCTTTCAAATTATGTTCACTCTTCAAAAAAAAAAAAAAAGTTGCATTGAGTTCCATCAAAATATCAATCACTGTGCCTTCAGTCGCATTTTCCTTCCGGTTTTTGCTTTATTTTTTCTCCAATAAGTTTATATGCATATGTATTTCTGTCAGGCGTCATTTTCGCCACCATCGCTGCTTCAAGTGTCGTGCCACCAATGGTTTTTGCACTTTCCACACGACTGCCAGCTGGTTTTGTGTGTGCGCCAGCAATTTTTAGGCTTCAGTTGCATTTGGCAATTTCGTGCGGTTTGTTGCTTCTGCTTCTGCATGTGGCAGCCACTCTAGCCGCCACACTATATTTGCATTGTCAGTGAATCCGTGCGGTGCATTTCATACGCTACGCATACGCTGCATACGTTGTTGCAACGCTCACGCGGCGCATCCTTGCTTCTATTCTACCGGCACCACAATGAATTGGGCCATTTCGAATTTGACGGGCGGCAATCGTGTCAGTCGTGCCATACTCGTGCGCTACTCCGCCGTGCCTTTGGCATCCGATGCAGCGGATTCGCTGCCGCAGACACCATCCTCTTCCGGTGCAGCAAGCGTGAATGTGTCGACCGCAACATTTCCGGGTTCCTCGTTCCTGCATGCGTCCTCCTCGACGTCGCGCCAACATGTTCCGGGACGCGCTGTGCCGCAGCAGCAGCGCAATGGTGCCACCGCAACACAGCTATCACTGCCACTGGATGTGGAGGAGACGGTCACCTGTTTTTGTAGGTAAATTACAAGTGCGCGTTGCCAACTTGTGCATAGCGGTTGCATTAAATAAATTGAAAACATTTTACTTCTATATAAATTTTGTCGTACCCTTGACCAAAATTTCACTTAAATGGCTGTGTTGCAACAAAGTTGCACAAATTACTTTTCTCTAATCCGTTCTAAAAATAACACCTGTCTACCTCGTTCCATACATTGTTCAGCCTAATTTGTATTGGTGTTGTGTTCTTATTTTGTACACCCTCGTCTTAGCTAACAGTATCGATGAATTGTGTCGGAAAGGTGTGAAACTACACCAAACTTATAGGTCTTCGCCTCCCTGCTTAAGTCTCTACAATTTGTAGTGCAATCGATATTTTTGCAAATTTTTGTTGTTGTTAAGCTCGCACGCAGTTTTGCCACCATCCAGCTTAATGCCGGCTTCTGCCACTAAAATTGTTTATTATTCGCTACTAACTCATATATACTTGTATTTAATAATACGCATAAGTCTTAAATATATATGTAGGGTATTTGAAAGTTTTTCCATAGCCGCTTTGTGCTTAGGCAGTTGGCGCAGTCTAGGTCGTTCAAAAACAACAAATCTACTTAGACTCTTTGCTCTCCATTATAAAGAAACACACTCACAACAAGAGCACATTTCCTTCAGCTTTTTTTCTTCGGTAATTGATCTAATAGCCTGCAATTAGTGGAGCCAAATCTTGCAGTGTTTGCGATCTAACAAAAAATCACTAAATCATTTAGTTTTATCTCTACTTCCATATAATTTCATGTATAATTATGAAAATAAAAATGCTTAAATAATGCTACTGCTTCTTTATGTCTGCTCATAATTGTTTCGGCTCTTGGAAAATTTGTATAAAAAATGTGTGACCTTACAATGCTTTATTATTTATGATTATTCCTCATATATTTTATTTTTGTATTTTTACATATTACTCGTATTATATATTTTTTGGCATGGCGTACACTATGGTCCATGAGCATAAGCGTTCGCGTTCACTAACTCAACCGACAGACAGACTGACTGACTGACTGACTGACTGACTGTGGGCCGATTGGACGACCTGTTTGCTCGCTGGCCGACCCAACGCCCTAATTGCCGCTTTGCATGTCAGTTTGTTTCCACATCGTTGCGTTTTTTTCGCGCGCACTGTACATAATTCCGTTATACATATACACAGTCGTTTAAAATATATTTTTTCATATTTATTTGTCTGCTTATGAGGCGCTCACCATTATTCCCATTAACCGTAATTTGAGCAAAAGTATAATACACATCACGTTAGGTCATAAAAAACTGCTGCAGCAAAGTGAGTGAGTGCGGTCGAGATTTGCTGTGCAATTGTGTTGTATTTCGCTCTGATTTGAAAACGTATTTATTAGCTTAAAAATGTTCAAATTTTCTTGTTGAAAAATCGATATGCTAAGTACTTTTGTGAAACAAGTCGTTTACCTGAGTGAAGTTAAATCGATTCACTTTTGGTGCGCCAACTTTAAAGAAACCGTCTACTTTTTTACAATTCTTGTAGTACTATATTGATGTTGTTGTTCTTGCCCTATTAAACATTTAACAAATAGTTTGACGGTCTACAGCTGAGGTGGCCATCCTTCGTTGCATACAAATTCCGAGCCGTTTCACTATCATAGAGCGGACTAACCTGGAGACATGGTTGGCTACGCTATGAAGAAGCGCCGTTACATCATTTAAAATAAATACGTTTCTGTCAGCGAATTTATGTATGTTTTTTAGTTCTACTTTAGAAGGGATCTTGGTTAAGAGTTTTTCTAGAATGCAAACTATGTTATTTTATAATAATAAGTATATAAAATTGTTTGTACGCTGAGAGCATTTGGGTAGTCTTTATCTCTTTAAGTTAATTTTTTAAATAAAGCTTGCTTTAATCAGTTGATTCTCAGCGCAAATTTTCCATTGTTGAAGCCCTGCAATCTTCGTAAGCCTTTTCCTCTGAGGAATCAAAGCAGTGGAAATATTTTATTTTACGGTTCCTTTCTTTTCTGATACTTATCTTTAGAACAGAACGGTTTATCTTTAGAACAGAAATACCAAGTAGCAACAGCAGTTGTATGTAAGGTAATAAACAATCTTGTAGTTAACATGAAGCCTAGAAGTACAAAAACCAGCGACTACTTGCTGATCTACCATAGCTAAGACGATAAATTCTCGATTGCTGGTTTAGCTTCAGGGGCGAAAGCAGGTGAAACTGATTTGTTCATAGCCTGTGCTTTACAGATTCTCTCCAGAAATTAGGCCATTGTAAAGAACCTTTCGACCGAATCTCTCCATATAAATATGAAATACTTTGTGAAGGTTAGCAAGGTTAGACTAAGATCTATAAGCTTAATGGCGTTCTTTAGAGTGTTGGCGGGGTCAGATAGAACTCGCCTGAACGGATTAATTTTACTTAAGATGTTACATGGGTTTCGTCGAGCAAAAAACGCCATATTTTCAGAAAAATTATTTTTTCATATAAAAAATAAAATTTTTTATTAAATTTTTTTATTATTCTGAAGACATATATTTTATAAAGATTTTGTAAAGTTTTTAAAGGAAAATATTCTAAAATCGGTCATTACGACGGCTATTCCGGCAGTCCCTCGGAAAAATGGTGCTTCCGCGTTGACAGCAGAATAGAACTTCTAAAAAAATAATCAAAAGTACAAAGAAAAAAAATGTATGTTTGAACTAAGATCATTAACTACCTACGGAGACGAAAAAAAAAAACCAAATGCAAATTTTGGTGAAAATTTATCGACGTTTTTGTGTTTTTGTTTGTAGTTGTAATTGAACAATATATATATTTCTTATATCTCAAAAACCTGTGTAAAATTTCATTAAGATCGTTGAGTAGTTCGTGAAAAATCTTGTCAACCGACTTTGAAAACAGTTTCGAGAAAAACGCGTTTAAATAACCACAAAATACACTGCCACTGCCAGCGAACCGCGTTCTCAAATAAAGACAGCAGCTATTCGAGCTCTTTGACTGCTCTCTTGCCTCGTCGACAACTATTTCATACCGCTTTGCTGCTTTGCCGAGTTGATAATGACGTTAGTGTGTCGACGTTGACAGCGCTGCCAGCATCGGCAACAACTGCGCTGCTACTGTTACTTTGCATGTGTGCGCGTTTCCAGCTATAGTTCTGCCTCAGTGTTTGCCTCCTTTTTCTCTCGATTTGTTATGCACAGCACGTTCTCATAGAAACGTTTGTTTTCAGGTTGTGCGCCTCCGCCGCTTCCAAATGCGGCTGGTGGTTGAACCGTTGTCGTTGCCTACACTTTTTCTTATAAGTATTTCACTCATTCCCTCGTACGTTTGTTTATTTGATTTGTTTCTCAGTTGTGCAGTTATGTGTGTGTGTGTGCATTTGAAGTCAGGTCACAACAGCATGTGGCGCTCTCTTGGGCTTCGGAGAGTTCGCCAGTAATTGCTGACTGCCATTTGCGTCAGCTGTGACTGCGTGCGACGGCAGCACTGAACAGCTGATTTGCGATTTTGCGCAGAGCCATTTGCTTTATGCACACATACTTAAGAGCATGTGGCTGTTGTGTGTGTGTGTATATGTTTTTCTATTGCTGCAAAAACATCTGTTTCGATGTTGCTTCTCCTCCGCCCCCTGGCATGCTCGAGCAGCTCATGCAACCCACCACTTCATGACCTGTTTGTTGGTATCTCTTCGCCAGAAAGTGCTTAGCAGGTATGTGCATGTGTGTGTGTTTGTTGTTGCGCACTCATTGGGGGTATTTCCTTGTTTCTCGTTCAAAATGCTGTTTGTTTGTTGTTTTTGTTAAATTATGCCGTTATACATAGAACCTTGCAAATTTCTCACCTTCAGGAATGCTCCAATTGAGAAACAAAATAGCGGGGGAGCGCGACGCCAACGATGTCTTATTTGGCTTGAAAATAGCGGAGGCAAACTAAATAACAACACTTAGACACTTAACACAAGAAACTGTAAACAACATGTAAATTTCTGTTTTGCAAAAAGTTTATAAATCGACACATATAAGCATACAAATGTACGAGTATGCAGTGCAGCACTTCCCCACTTTTATTGGCGCGCCGACTGTGCACTCGTCAGCTCGATTGCTTTACCACATTTCGATTGGTTCATTTACTCCCGGCGTTTACGCAGCAGATGTGGGATTGCACAAACCATTTACTGCTACGCAATTACAGTGCGCCCCAAATGGCTTGGCGGAATTCGCCATCAGGGCGGGGGCGAGCGCTCATGCATGCGGGCTGTTCAATTGCGCGGCACACGTGTCGTTCTTGGATCCTCTACGCAAACTTCCGGCATTATTTATTGTCTGTTTTTCACTTTTGTGTTGCCATTGGATTAAGTCTATAATAAGTAATTTAATCTAATTCTATTCTCAAAAAAAAAAAAACACTATTTATAATTTGATTACACATAATATCGTAGAAATCGAAAAGACGGTTCAAAATCCATACACAAACGCTTAGTTAACGGTTAGATAACGCATAGTTGTGTTAGCTGTCTAGTTAAGCCATCAATCGTTCCTCGTAAATTAATTTTGAGTACCTGAATCTGGTCAAAACTTCTTTAGAAAAGTTACGTTGCTGTAAGCTGAGTTCAGATATCGTTTGTCCTCATATTATGAGAGAGAATGTATTTATCAGGCAGAAAAAATTATTTTTCTCCTTCTTAAAATCTTTTTTCGTTGAACTTTAAAAGTTCTATTTGGAAATGATTAAAATCTCCGAAACCGCTAGTCTATTTGAAACCGATTTTCGCAACTATGAGGCATAACTAACCAAGAAATAATTACCCTACTCTCTTCTAGGCTTCCCCTAGCCCCATTTGGTGAAAGAAACGATAAAAATTCTCAAATAGAAGTTAGATCATACAATTTGATAGATTTTAAAACCGATCTACAGCATTCTTCAAATGTGATGGGCTCAAAAAATCTATTTATTTTTTATTTCATAAATTGCTTTCCGAACATGTCTGGAATACGGTAGTAAAGTGATTTTTAAAAATTCGAAGTAGTTTAAAAGCTACAGCAGTTAGAAGCAGTAGCTGTTCAGCGTTGTAATCGTGTTCACAACACTATAACTCATGTTCTATACAATATTTTTAGCATAAAACTAATATTTGTGCTGTCGAAATATATATAAATAAATGTTAATAAACTTAAAGCTCTAGCTATTTACTGTTCGTAGAAAAAAAAACTTGAGAAATCGCTAAAAAACATGTGATGTTCCCCTTAAGTATTTATTTAACCGTTTTCTTTGTTGAATCTGAACAGATTATCTACAGATATTTGCATGAGATTCGTAATCGAACAGCTGGTAAAATTATAGAATACCTGAAACTTAGCTTTTCAAGCCGGTGTAATTGGAGAGTGAAATGTAGCGTATAAAACGGGAGCGAGTTACGGTGTATTGTTAATAGTTTACAAAACAACAACATATTATTAATATGTGGTCAATGGTTTTACGAGTCGCTTTTGCTATATGCTTAGTAATCGGTATTATGTTCATTTCATATTTTATTGATTCTGTTTATTACGAAATCTCTTCTTATTATTGATTGATTTACTTTTTTCCACCATTCTTTTTTATTTAACATCAGTTTGTGGGAACTAAACAAGTTTTTAGATTTCATTTTGTACCGTCAGCTACTATTCATTGTCATCCTAAGTCTGCTGTGTGACTCAGTATCGTTTGTTCCATACCTTTTCGCTGTCGCAGCGATTTTTATCTTTCAACTTCACTTTCATTATGTTGTCGCTGATTTTTTTTATATATATTTTTTTTATGTATTTTTTTTATTTATTTTTTTTATTTATTTTTTTTATTTATTTTTTTTTATATATTTTTTTTTATATTGTTTTTATATGTTTTTTTTATATATTTTTTATATATTTGTCATACTATATTCGTTTTGTTTTTTATTATCTGTGTGTGTGTGTATGAGTTTTGCTATTCTGCGATAGTTCCTTTTGCTTGAAACATATATACATATATACCGTATATTTATGAGCATTCGCCAATATAACAGCTTCAATTTCCATATGCGTTGCGATGGTTTTTAAGCAAACCAACTAACCTCACACACACACATATGTATGTATATACAGTACAAGGCGTCACCCTTTCCAGAGTCCCCCTCTTCAAGCTTCTTTTATAGCTTGCAGCGTTTACCCATTGCATATTCATTCATTCGCTTTCGCATTTCTTTATGTTTTCCCATTCTGTTGCTCCCATTCAGTGCTGGTGGATTAGCGTCGCAAATGGCGAAAACGCATAAATCACGGGCACTCAACTTTTTTTTTATTTTTTTAATTTTTTTTCTTCCAATTTACTTTACTTTAAATCGCATTTGACTTTATTTCAAGTGATTTTTTTTCATAGTCGCTGAAGTGGATTTCGATTTCGATTTCATTTCGCCATTTTTGGTGCGCTCTCGCTATGGTCTTTTGATTTATTTTAATTTTCTCCCTCAGCTAGTTCTGTCAAGTTCCTGTTATTGTGTCTGCTTGCCCACCATTTCATGCGTTTAAAGTGTTTTCTTTTTATCGCTTGCTCCAATCTGTGGCCGCGTGTTGCCCATGCGGCGCAATAAGCTTTTTTGTATGCTTTTTCCCGGTGGTTTTATTACCTAGATTTCTTATTTATTTATTACGTTTTATGGTTTTTTGCGTATTTTCATTTCATTTCCATTTCCATTTCATTTCATATTCACCTTTTATGGCTACAACTTCTGCCGGTTGGTGTGTGTTTGTTGCGTTCGACAAATTTCGCCAGACAAGCAAATATATGCCAGTAAATGCAATAGCAACACCAACAAACGTGTGGCGTAGTTTAGTAATATGGCAAATGCAAAGTAATTGTGACGTCATTGTCATGCACACACACGCAAACGTTGTGTTGTTGCGCCGTTCGCTGCCGCATAGCGTTCCCATCGTTCTACTATTGTGGCCCCCTCTCTTGCAGCGTGCAGCCAACCCATTGCGTTAGCTGTTCGACCGTGCTCCACTATTCCCAAACAGTTGCATACTATATACTATAGTAGTATCTTGTTCTGTGTGCGAATATATGCGACCCTGTAGGAAGCAGCTTTTTCTACTGACTGAGTACATATTTTAAAAAGCGACATAAATATCGTATTGTCTTCAGTTTAGATGCTAATGTGCTACATTTGCAGAATTTAATATATTATACTTTAATAATCAGTGATAATTTTGAAAAATGTTGGCTTCACTTGAACACGTAGCTGTGGAACTCCGAACAAAAGTGTCTATCGCTGAAGTAGATTTCTTTGTAAAAATTATCTTAAATGCAAAATGCAAAAAAATTGTGTTACCATTATAGCTGAATACAGGTAATGATCGAACGATTAGCCAAAATTTAAATTTTTGTCCACATGCCATCGTTTTTGTGACCAAATTTATACCTCAGAATGGTTAAAAAATCGAACTTATTATCATAAATCTCCAATCGACCAATACCTACATGAAAAATATATCTAAGAAAGTTGTGTAAAAATTTCAAGTTGACCGTTCGCACCTTTTCGTAGAAATTTTCCTCAGCGACACTGAAAACATTGTTTCGAAAAAAAGTTAAAGTTTTTAGAGCCGATAACATTGAGTAAAAAGTTCTTATAAATACGTTTATATCTCCGAAACTATTTGCCGGATCAATTTCAAGTTTTCGGAGAATATTCTTAAATATACATATGTACATGCGATATATATGCGAAAAAGTTGAGTTTTTTTGAAATTTACAAGTGGCTATAACTTTTTCATTAGTATAGCTTGAACAGGGTATATTGAGTTTTGCACTCAGTTAGTAACACCCGGAAGGAAACAAGATCTCATAGAATATATTTTTATGGTAAATGATCTGTATACACGCGAACTCCCTCAGTTTTTAAGATATCGACCTGAAATTTTGCAGACATCTTTTTCTCCTCAAGAAGCTGCTCACATATCGAAACCGCCGATATCGGAGCGCTATAGCATATAGCTGCCATGCAAACTAAATTATCAGGATTAAGTCGTTGTATGGAAAACTTTTTTATTTGGTAAGATATCTTCACGGAATTTGGCATGGATTATTGTCCAAGGCAACGATACAATCTCTGAACCAATTGCATATAACTGCCATATATAGATTGAATAGAGGTATGCACCGCGACTGATATAACTGCCATAGCAACTAACCAAATCAAAATTAAGTTAAGAATCTTTTATTTTATAAGAAATTCACATGTGAAGAGTGTTATAGCTTCGTTGCAGCCAAAGTGAACGTCCCGTTTTGTTTTTCATGTGTTTTTGAATCTCGCGTGAAACACAATTGCTCGATATTCCGACAGGGCATCTTCATATGGTCTTATTTACATACATATAAACGTGCGAATTGCCTTTCATTTGTTTGTGTTTTACATTATTTTGCGTTGTTATTGCGAGCTAAGGTAGCAATAAATTACAAATACAACAGTAACAACAACAACAACAACAACAACAACGATAATCAAAACAGCAATCAGACACCACTGCCCTCGTCGGTGGTGTGACCAACTGACGCGAGGCCATCGATAAATAAAAACAGCAAACACACACACACACACATTATCACACATGCAAATACATAAATTCAATTGCAATACGAAAACAGCAACAACGTTACAATAGTAGAATATTAAAGTGCCGGAAAAAATATAAAATAGTAACAACACATTGTCTACGTGCAATTCCAGCAGTTTTTTTTTTTTTTTTACAGTGTTTCTGCCACGATTCTTATTGCCACTTTAGCTGTTGTTGTTTGTTGCTAGTTTTTTGCATTATTTTGTTGTTGCTGTTGCTAATGCTGTGCTGTCTATTGTCACATGCATTGTTGTGCGGTCGTTTGACGTCGCATTCTGGTAAAGTTGCACGCAGGCAATTTACATATGTATATATAATATGTACGCCCCTGTATCTATCATACTAACTCGTACATACATCTGTGTATGTACTCTGTTGTATTAGCATAGCTGCATCTATACATACTTGTATGTATATAAACTTATTTGCTCACCTATAAAGTTGACATTCATTCAGTTTCACATTAACCTGCAATCGATACACATGTACCAACAACACTTACACACACTTATGTATCTATGTACATGTGTACGTACACATGTTTGTTAGTATGTATTTCTATTTGGCTTAAATTATGTTTTTTCTTAGCATTTGTTTGAGTGTGCAACAATTGCAGCAAATTGCGCATACAAGCGGTTAAGTGACACACATACATACATACATGCGCTTGTATGTATGTTTATATATCTGAAGTGGCTGCAGCACCTCTGTTCCGCAAACGGTCGCAACGAAAGTTCGCTTGCCTGTGAATATTCATCGCAATACAGTTATATGCCGCACACAGTGCTTACATACATACATACATACACATCATACATATGTATATGTATCTATGCTCAAATGTTGTATGTCATATGTGTGCGCGTTAGTTACGGTATTTATGCATGCCCGTTTGCTTGTTGTGACATGGAACTTGCAAATAACCAATTTAAATGCAACACGAATTTGTATGGCTGCACTGTGGTGTCTCCAAAGTTTTAAACGATTAATTCAGTTGGTTTTATTTGCTTTTCAAATGTCACCTAGGGCGGGTCATTTGGTTACTATGATCTTAGTCAAAAATAAAAAAAATATATATGTACAAGTATATGAGTTTTAAAAAGTCTACATTTTTCAAAAATATTCTTATTTGAACACGCAGAATTCTTATTCACCTTTAAGTTTAATAAATATACCATATATATATTTGTAGTGTCTCACTGACATTTGTTACAAATGCTTCCTAAAGTTTCTCTAAACACTCAAGCATTTGCTCTGCACTAACTCGTTTGCTCCCGCAAATATCCAATTTTTACTACTCGTACCTTATATTTTAAAAAGAGCAGCCTAACCGTTGAATTTTGCCTACTCAAATATTACGATGGTGGTAAAGATACAGCTTTCCATTTTTCCTCTCCTCTACTGAAATTAATTCGAACTTTTATATATGTCGCACTGAGCTTTGTTTCGACCGCATTAACCTTTTGCAAATGACGCCAGTAAAAGATGATTCTTTTAGTTTTATCTCAAATTTATGAAAGCTAGGCGAACTGTTCGGCTCAGTTATTTCAACCATCGAAATAACGATGATCGATTGAACAACTAAAAATATCGGAGAGTCTTGTCAAGTCTTGTCAATGAAACATTGTACTAGTTAAAAAACTATAATAACCAATTCAAAAACCTATGAAATCAGTCACCAGACGTCTGAGTTGACTTCCAAAGCTTCCAAATCCTGATACCAATAGCCCAATAGTAATTATACTCTGCACAGGGTATATTAAGTTTGCTACGATGTTTGTAACACCCAGTAGGAAGCGTCGGAGATTCTATAAAATATATATCTACATGATCAGCGTGACGTGCTGAGCCGATTTAGCCATGTCCATCTGTTTGTCTGCCTGTATGTCCATCAGTTTTTGAGATATCGATGTGAAACACGTTCCACACGTTCTTTCCACCCCAAGATGCTGCTCATTTGTTGGAACCACCGATATCGGAGCACTATAGCATATAGCTGTCATACGAACTGAACGATCGGCATAAAGTACTTGCATGGAAAACTTTTTCATTTGGCGATATACCTTCACGAAATTTGGGAAGGGTTATCGTCTAAGGCAATAATGCAATTTCCGAAGAAATTGTTCAGAACGGATCATTTTAGCATATAGAGCGTGTATGTGATCAACCTATGCCAGAATAGAAAAGTCAATAGATATTCAAGTAACGATTTCAAGAACAACTATAGTGCCAATGCCAAAGTGTTAGTAACAACAAAAACATTTGTTTACGAAATTTTATTCATTCATCATTCATTTAGTCGACTGTTGGAAAATTTTCCGCTAAAAAATATTTGTGGCGTAGCAAAGTGGAAACTGAAAAAATCAGTTGATCTCATTTCACAAACAAAAAAAAAACAAAGGAAATGAGATGGGTATAAATGAAAGGCCGAGAAGATGGATGAAAAAATGAGATGGGTATAAATGAATGGCCGGGAAGATAGATGAAAACGGATATCCCAGAGTGCAAAATGCCGACGGCGTTGCGCTGTTTTTGAGTCAGAATCGCTCTCCGACTGGTTTTTTCTCATGCTGGTGGTCATAAAAAGTGTTAAAAGAAAATTGCATTAAGAGGCAGCAAAATGTTACAATGCAATGAGAAAAGGGTTAAAGGCCGCATTGCAATGCTGTCGCTTAGTAAAAAGGGAAACAGTGTCATGTGATCGCCAACGCATGAAAGGCAATGCATATGGTGGAATATGAGTTGCAAAGGAGATACTCACGCTGTGACACTGAGCGGTAGAAGAGCGTGGTCAGAGACAGTGAGCCGACAGCAATTAATGAAAACAGCTGTTTGGGGACCTGAAATTACAGCGCGCTGTTGCAACACCCGCTGAGGCTTTCTTCCTCGTGCGTGAGCGTGTGCGTATGTGTATCTATGTGCATGCATAATGCTTATTGTCTGTTGTTTCTGTTGTTGTAAATATGTACAGGCTTCGAAGCCTATTTTTGGCATTTTAGCCTTGCTGGCCGCCAGCATTGCGGCACACTGTGAATTGATGCCTCTTGTTAATTGTTGATGTTCGGGCCGCTGTGTTGTCATTGGACATTTGTCAACAGCAAAAGTTCTAATTTTGTTACAAATACAATATATACATATATACATACACTTATATATGTATAGTATAGTATATGGGCTATATACAACGACCACGTTTGACTTCTCTTTCTTCCGCTGTGACTAGTTGCTAGCGTGCTCGTTGCCGTAATTATTGTAATTTTATTGTTGTTGTTAGCAAATCGATTCCTACTGCTGCTGCTGCTGGCCGGTTTCCACCAGCTCACAGCCTCTACGCGCCTATAATCTGCATGTTTTCGTTAAAGCTGCCATTATTTTTTATACACATACACACAGTTATATACTTGTTATTGTTATTATATGCGCAATTTTTTGTTGTTGTTGCTGGCAATCAACACATTTTCTCAGTATTCCATTAAATAAAATTGAGGTGAAAGAAAATCTGTTTGTTTTTTCCTACAAATAGTTCCTGTTGTCCCCATTGTTTGTATGTATGTATGTCACACTGCCGCAGTGTATTCGTATATAAGCAGACCCACATTGACATCATTAAAGTTGTAACGCCAACAACAACAATAAATAATAGTAGTAGTAATAATACAAAATATTAACATTAAAACAATAACTAAAGCAATAACAATACAGCGAGCGTGTGCTAGTTCGAGTCGTTCCTCTAGACACACATACACGCACACGAACCCAAGGGGTCTCATCTGCCATTTGTTTGCCCTACCATAAAACAGTTAAGCTGCCTTAAACAATATCTTTTCACAGCAGTCTTGCTTCTTCCCCTTTCAGCTTTTTTGTTGTGCGCTCTCTCAGTGTTGGGCCCCTGTAGTTGGCGCAACGATACAATGTGAAAATGCGGCAAGCATCTTTTTAGTTTTCATTTTCAATTTAACACCTTACCTAATGTAACTCATTTCTATGATTTTGTCACTAAACTCATTTTTGGCAATTCATGCATAAAGTAAGCTGTAAGGTACAGTGTGTCTCAAAAGTCAGTGTGCTTAAATAAAATTTAAAGAATTTATATGTTGGACAATTAGTCAAACAACAGTCGGTTCCGTGTAAAAAATAGGAAAATAAAAACTGCGTACTGATTGCTTGATTTTCTGCCATTTTTTTCTTTTGTACTTACGGATCCAAACAGTTTTAGATGCTCGATATAACAGCCGGATAAAATCCGTCCATTGTGATAAGTAAGTTTCTTACAGTTTAAGATTAACTCATTTCTGAAATAAAAATTAACTCATTTCTGAAAGTTTGAAAAAGTTTTCAGCGCATAAGCGTCATAACAGAGTTCTGTAATATTTTTGAAGTCAGTTTTACTATAGCATAGAATATACATATATATATATATATATTTTAGTGTATTAATAGCATTACAAACACTTCTCACGCCTCAAACCTCTCACCTTTGCACTGCCACCGTTGCCACACTGGTTCTCCATTCATATAATTTGCTCTCAGCCTATTTCTTTTTTTCGTTTGAAAATCATGGCTTTTTGTGTTCGTACATATGTATGTCTTCGGTTTAACTATTGTGGGCCAGCAAGTGTCAGCTGTCAGCCGCTGTCATTAATGTGTCTGCCCTTTTCTGTCTCTTTTACAGCTTTTACATTCATTATGCCTCCACTTATGCTTGTAAATATGTAAGTTACATAAAAATTTAGACCAGTCATACTGTCAAATTGTCGCTGGTATCTATAGGTATATATGTGACTTTTGTATTTATGGTAATCTTTACACTTTGGCTCGTTTGCCGTTAATCTCTTTCTTCAGCTGCTGCCTTTTCTTATTTGAATTTACAATATTTCTAACTAGATTTTGTAGTTGATTTGTAAGCGTTTGTCTAATTATTTTATGGACGTTTTGTAAACGTTATTTGGGTGATAATCGTAAAATTTGTGCTTTTCAGTTGCAGTTAATAGAAACTGGGCGTGAAGAGTAGGCAGAAAGATGAGAACCAATGATGTAAAGAAATGTGTTGCAGTTATTTTTATTTACATAAAAGTTAACATGTGTTTGTGTCTTTCTTTCTTGTATGTATATCTGTGCGTTTGTGTGCTGATTGCGTGGGTTTTAGGTTATAACTTGGAAGAATCACGTGTACGCTTTTGGCCAAGCTCAATAGCTATAAGTGCTGCTGGGGATTATTTAAGGGGTAACAAGGGTTTCGTCGTGCAAAAAACGCCTTAGTTTCAATAATTTTTTTTTCATATAAAAAATGACATATTTTATTAAAACTTTTTATTATTTCGAAGATACATATTTGATAAAGATTTTGTGAAATTCTGATCGCTTAATAGATATAGAGATTAAAATTACTTTATGTGATTCTTGCTTAGGATTTTCTATGAAATCTGCTAATAGTTTCGAGCCCTCTTCCTTTATCGATTTTAATTAATTTAGTTCTAAAATCGTAAAACGTTTAGTATTTTTTAACACTGTTTTGCCAAAAGTAACAACACTGCCCTGACTATCACGTGCTCTGCCGAGTGTCAACCCGCGCTTAGCATTAATAAATCTCTCTTGAAAATTATTGCTATTACACATGAGTGCTAAAACAATGTTTTCACCACACAGCTGACATTACAAACTGGCAAATGAGAGACAATATCCAACCACTGCAGTAAACGGTAAAATCATACACACCAATAAAGTAGCAATTGCAGCACAAAAACAACAAAGCAACAGCGCTGCAGTGAAACCATATGACGACTAGGCCATTTGGCTAAGCCAAAGCTATAAAAACAGCATTAAACAAGTGGTCGCTGGCATTTACTGCCTCACGTCCCAATACACATACACTCTCGCTCTCCACCTCTCTCCCACTCCTGTCATAAGCTGCTCCAGCACAGTTACTTTCAATAGCACACGCTCTCCGCATCTTTGACTCTCAGCAAGAAATTGTATGCAGTCACTGCAGTAAGTGGAACTTGTGGTATAAATTTCTACTTGTATGCAAAGTTTCTCTGCACTTTCCGTTCTTTATTTGTTTTTGTTATTTGTTGCTTTGCGCATTTTATTGCTTTATGCCTTGCATTTAGTATTCTAGTGGCGTTGATTGCACTGTCCATGACTCGGTTCTCGGTCGCACAGTGGCACCACTTTTCTGTTTCTCTATTTATTTCATTCACTACAACAGCACTCGGTGCTCGGCACTCAGCATGTCCATTTCCCTTTATTTTCAATTTTATTTTTTGGTTGTCTCTTCGGTTTTTGTAAAGTTTTAGAGCTCAATTGTTGGCTTGTTAGTGCCATTAAATTGCCGCTTTTGCTATTGTTAGTGTTGTATTGCTCTTGCTTTGGACAAACGTGGCTTTATTGGAATTGGTATGCTAAGCGCATTGTATTTTGATGGTTAAGTAGCTGATAGCGGCTGACAGGTAGGAAAGTAGAGAAGTCTCCATTGGCGGCGGGTTGTTTGGTTATCGCTATTGCAAAGCACCACGGTGCAGCAACGAGTTTGATTTTAAGATTGAGCCGGCAATGGAAGAGCTAGAAGACATTATGAGGTCGTGTTGATTGTACTGAAGTTTCTTGAACACTATGTAAATTTAATATTCCTTTTCACGTCCACCAATTCTACGTTAAATAAATCGGTTTTGAAGGACATCTTGTTAGTTATAAAAATGTGTGTGTATATTGCTAACAATCTTTACAGGGGAATGGAACTTATGTATATGCCTCAAGCACAAATTTTTATACTTTTAAGATTTATCTGTGTCAGTTCCCTAATTCATTTGTAATTAGATCGGATACCGATACTTTTGACCTGTTCTTAGTGAAACTGCTGAATTTTTTTTCCAACTTTTAGCAAACTGAATGCAGTATTTAAATGACATAGTGAACTCGTTGTCTCATGTTTATTTATATTATTACTTATTATAAGCAAAAAGTCATGCCATGCATTATTGAATTTGAAAAAAGCATAGTAGCAACATAATCTGGTCTCCAAAGCATGCTGAGAACTGGGAAACTCTATTTTTGCGAACGCATTAACATAAAAGTTTAAAAAGCAAACAATTTATATAAGATCAGCGTTCAAAAATTTACCAAAATTTTATTGATATTTCGTTCTTTTGAAAGTTAGGGACTTCTATTCGGCTTCATTTAAAATAAGTATAAGATGATCAAATATTTTTTTTTGAAATTGTTTCATTACCGATAACTTAAAAATTAATATAATATTAAAAATGTATTTCCTTCTGTCTTTTCAGGTATGTACAAATTTCTACCACCTTTGCATGTTATGTACTAAACGCGGTAAGATTATTTTTTTAAGCTGAACTAGTCAAAATTCTTGGAACTTTAAACCCTTACACTTAAATCACCTCTCTCTGCTACGGTTTTTACACAACAAAACCAGCTGGGATAAAGAAATTTTAGTTTCTCTAATTTATAGCAGCGAGCTGTTAGTATTTCCTTTCAGATTGCAGCTATTTTTTCTAAGCTTTAAATATATGTTACTCGTACACATGCTTTCTGAAATCTTCAAAAATATAATTACCGCCAGTATCTACAGTTTCTCGCCACTGTTCCTCATCATCGTAACATCATTAGCAGTGCTGCCAACGCAGATGTTGCCATAAACGATGGCGTCAACAGCACGTCGTCGCCGCAGTCGCTTTGCCTTTTGTATTTGTATTTTTAGCACAATGTTGCCAACACGAACACAGACGCAGCACACTATCAACTGCGACGACTGCGTCTGCTCCGACGTACCCGAGTGGCTGTCGGCTGATTTGCTGTGGCTGTTTGTGATGATTGCCATAATGGTCGTCGTCGGCGTCGTCAACACAGTTCAGTTCAGCTCAAGTTGTTCAGAGCCAGAGGTTTTTAGTTGCTTCAGTATGAAAATTTCTTTTGGACAGGCTGGATGAAAACGTTGGTAGCAGAGTGCACGCTTATTCAGCTTAGTAGTTTGATCGGTCGGTAGTTTAAATGGTCGGTGGAACTTTACAGGCCTGACCTGTTTCACTGTTGTGGCTTTCGAACACGCACAAACGACAATTGACGCTTTGAACACTGTAAAGCCCACTGTCGTGACAAAACAACATAGTGACAACAACGGTACTCTCACCGTTCGCTAGCTTAATGCAATTTGTATGCTTTTTCAGTTTAGCGAAACGTTCTTCGTGTGTGAAAAGTGCAAAACAGATGTTGAATGTGCAAAAATGTGCTGAATTTGAAGAAAATCGTCAAACAGTTGCGAAACTTGTGAAATTCGACGACTTTTAGTTGGAATAAATACAAAAAAAAATTTTTTTTATAAATGGAAAATAAGTGAGTGAGCCAAACAACAAAGTGTGTGCCTGTGTGTGTGCTTTTGGGCAAATAATCCTCATCATCACGATCATTAACAGTGTCGTCATTACGAATGTTCTCATCGTTCAAGTCATATGAGAACTCGACTGGATCCGCTGCCTCCTTCTATGGACAAATATTTAGATTCAAACTTGCTTGCTTTATTATAATTTTTTTTTGTTTTTACTTGATCATATATGTATGTATGCCATTGTGACCGTCATGAGATCTCCAATTTCGAGCTTACATTTCGACACATAGTATATACGATTGTTCAGTGTGCGTGCGTGTGTGTGTCTGTGTGTTTGTGTTGGCGTACAAGTTGGTGTAATTGTGTCAGCCACAGGCGTTCAAGTAGTGCACCGCCTAGCTGGATAGAGCAGCTGGCTGTCAACAAGAGGGCAGTCAGGAAAGCAGGAGCCAGTCGACCAGTGAGCCAACGAAAGAAACACACTTGAAACTTGTATAAACAAACACATATGCGCTTGTGTATAGACAGACTAGAGATGCCAGATTGAGCGAACGCTATTCTTGCACTGGGCAATAGTAATTAAATCCAACCTGAACTATCGTCGATTGCTAGCGTTTGTAAGGCACTCGGTCAGCAACGCCAACCGTCACAGCGCAACAGCAGCGGCAGCAATCTATTGTTGGTGGCGACCGTTAGCCATATCCATAATTATCGTCTTCGTCAAAGTAGAAGCAGCAGTTGCTGAGCGCTGTGCGGTTGTGGTAGCCTTCAGGAAATTAGATATTCACCAGCCGTTAGGAAATTAAAGATTTTATAGGATGTGATTTGTTTCGGCGCAGCTGTGAGCCAAGCGGGTTGCAGTGGTTCGAAGCGTTTAAATCCAAACCTTTGAAAGCACCTCTGCTAAGTATCTCTATAAAGCTGTCAATGGCGCTTGTTTTTAACGACAAATAATATCTTGTTTTGCTTTTTTTCATATCCCTTTGCTGCGGAGATAGTAGGGAGCACGAAATAAATATGCGCCGGAAATGAAATGTATTTAAACTTGGCTACAGCGCCGTCTTCCCTTCCCACATTCTTCGCTTGGACCCTCAAACAAGCTCAGTGGATTCGTTCGTTCGTTGTGTGGATTCTCACCTTCAATGTTCTTACCACTTAAAAATTGATTGAATTTCATAGATATTATATAACATCGCCTTTTGACGTGATTGCTTCAAATCGTACAAATCCAGCCAGGTACTCGGCAAATTTATCGTCAGCACGTTTGTCAGTTATGCCAGCTGGTAGCTGAATAAATCTCTGCGCGTGTGGGTGTCGATTTGCTTGTCAAGGAAACGGTTTTTTCATTCCTTAAATGCAAATGGATTTTCCAATAAAATACGAATTGTGTTATGAGCGTGCGGATGTACTGACTGCGCTTAGTCGTAAGGGTTTCTGGCGCGCGCGGAGAAGACATTTCGTATCGAATGGATGTCAATGGTGTGCCATAAACTGTGATTGAAGTGTGTGTTTGAAGGATGAGCAAATTGTAATAAAAAGTGATGGCATGTGCCGTAAAGTGTTTGCTGGAAAATTAAGTGATTGTATAAGCGTTCAATGATTTTCATTGTCTTTCATTTAAATAAGATGAGAGGAGTTTTCCGTTGCGCAAAAGCCAGAACTTTTTGGTGCAATTTTTACGCTAATTATTTGTGTACAATGTGGCGCAGATGATTGATTTGAAAATTAATTAACTGATAACAAGAACTTGTCGTTTGTGTTCTACGTTATTTTGGCTGTAATAAGATTGGCAATAAAGAGAAAGAAGAAAAAAACTGTATGGATTGATTGAACATGTCAATCGTATCTACATTCCATTGAATTTTTTCATGGACACGTGATTTAATTGCGGAATTATGACTTTGGATGTGAGGTAGATAGTCTGATAGCGCTTTCTTTGGTACAAAGCAAGATCTTTTCAAACGAAAAAGCTATGCGAAGCTGTATGCAAAATTTACATGTTAATAAAACTTGATTCGCTGTAAATGAGTTGCTCCTCAGCTTATTGCATTGAAGTTGCCCAGCAGTTTTGACCGAAAATTTCATTAAAAACGAAAAACTCATAATTCAGTTCATACTCGAGAGAGGTTTATAAAAAAGATTCGCTGAAAATTTCAAGTAAATCGGTACAGTAGAACTCGAGAAATCGTGGGTATCGTATTGAAAAAGTCTGGTCTGAGAGCATTTAAAGTTTCGCGTAAAGTCTTTTGTTCGATTAGACTGCACCAGTTCAGAGGCCGGGGCCGGGTCAGTAAAATGTCTGTATCTGCGATAATAATTTAAATTTTAAAAAATCCTCTCGTTAACATATTCTAAGCTAAAATAACCCCTGATTCAACGGTTTTCAATGCTCATGTATTTCCTATAAGACATGCTCTATAGCTTTATTTTAGCGGCTATTTTGCCTTAAAGCAAAGTGTGTGAGCGCGACTTTTCCATTACATTTCAGAATATATTGCCATATGAAATATATATACAACTTTCAAATATTTTTTAAACACTTTTTAAATGAGTTTTACTTTACGCAAAAATATTTACTTTTTCACAAAAATATTGTTAACATTGCTACGTATATTGTACTAAAATGCTTTCTAAAAGCGCAATAAAGCAAAGAATATCTCATAAAAATGGAGAAAAACTCTCGACTTTTGCTGTCATTACACCTTTCGAGCGCGTAAATGAGTTTGAAATTAAAAGTAGGTGACCCCAAAAGCCAATCGAACAGAAAAACGTGCTGTGAATTGAAACGTCTTGACAGTTGTATTTAGTTTGTTGCTGCAGATAAACTGTTTTTTTTTGGTTAAACGATTCTAAAAGAGTTGCACATACTCTTACACACATACCATGCACATTTCAGTGAAGTCCATAATAAAGTACTTACTTCTTTTCAGTCTTAATTTATGTACTAGCTTTCACGGTGCGTAGTGCTTTAATTTAATTGAGTGCTTAAAATGCGTTTTTTTTTAATTGGAAAAGTATATAAAATGAAATAATTTCTTGGTTTAAATTCTATTGTACAAAGAATTATTCTGAATGCAAGTAAAGCAAAATTAACAAAAATAACCTAAAGAATAAAAAATTATTAAAGAAAATAACTTTAAATGTCTGGAATTGTAAAAAATTATACTAAATGTTATTAGGTAAAAAAAAAAAAATATTTTAAATATAAGTAAAAAGTATAGAAACCACAATAGCAATCTTCAGTGTTTTTTTCGTATTTTTATTTTGTTCACCTCTCGCAAATTCTTCTCGCGCACAAAATGGTAAGCCAAATAAACCTCATAATTTTCGTGTGCGCGTAACCACTTTCTGCCGTTACGCATTGATATTCACAAATAATATACTGCAAATACACGTAAATAAAAGCTACCTTAATAATATTTATCTACACGTGTAGAAAATTCAGATCACCGCTCGCCAGTTATTGGCACAAAAATGCTCAATAACACTACTTGTATTTACCTTTCGTATCCATGAGCATTACACAGCTTACTAAACCTCATTTTAACTGCAATTCGCTAATTTCTTCAATACACACATATTTATTTTCATAATGCGCTAACTGATTCATAGCTTGGTGAGCCGCTTGGCCGATTGCACGCTGGCTTGCTTCACTAACTTAGTGACTGACTGTTGGCCGCAGGCAGGGCTGCGCCTATACACGCTGCACTTTTTGCTCCATCTTCGATATACACAGGCATACCCTTTCAACATTTTCCACGTTCGCCACATTTTCCACATTCTCAAGTGTTGCAGCGCTGCATTATGGATTCGTTCTTCGGTTGCTAAGCGGCTGGATGTGCAGTTAGTTAACATCGTTTCGGTTGTTGTTTTTGCGCCACTCATACTAGTCATATTTTTATTCACTGTAATTTGTGTTGCTTCTAGTTACTAATATATCTCGTATTACTGTGATTATTGCTGTTGTGTTGTTGTTATTGTTGTGTATACTGCCGCGCTTGGTTAGCGTTCGTTAGCGCTTGACTGTTGCGCTTTTGTGCGACCAAGCAAAACCGAGCAGCGGCGCGTCCGAAAAAGCGAGCAACTGTTTGTCTAATCGACGCGCCACGCTGATTGCCTAAACTGCGCGCCGCCGTACTGACTGACTCACTAACTGACATTCACTGACTAGCTAGTTGGCTGGCTGTTTGCTTTACTGACACTTAGAATTGGAATAATGGCACAACGGCGCTGAAACAGCTAAGCTAACTGCGCGGCTCCGTGATAATAACTAAACAACAGCAGCAGCAACAACCACAACAATAACAACATCAGTAGTTATGCTTAGTCGTAGCGACGACGACTTTGGCAGCAACATCGGTAATGCGCGCAACTGTAACACTTCGCCAACAATAATTACAAAAAAAAAACCAAAAACAATAACAACAACTGCAAGCGTTATTGTTAATTTGCTGCTTTTCTGTTCGTGATTTGCCAGCATAACAGTTGTTGTTGCCGTGTGTGGGCGCTACAGCAGTTTAGTTGCACGCTCAGTGTTTTGCAACCATTTGCACTTCCAAAGTCAACTAAAAAAAAGCTGTCGCTCGTCGCTTGCTTTGTAAGTGGGATGGGCGCTTGCGTTGCAGATGCTGGCGCCAAGTCAAACAAAAAGTGCAATCTCATTCGTTCTTCGCACACACGATTCGATTGGCCTGTAGGAATATTCGTTTAATCCACTCACTTGCTATTAACTTTGCTTTACATTCACTCGACGCGGCACAAATATTTAATCGCCTACTTTTATTATTTGTTTATTTGCTTGAAACTCGTTTGTTAGCGTGTTGATTCTCGCGCCTATTTGCCAGTTAGTCACTCAACCGCTCGAAGCGCTCTAAACGCGCGCAGTCTCCACTCCGCTGCTCATACGGGATTAGCGTTGTTCGCGTCAGCATTCGCTGCTTATTTGTTTACTATTCACGCGCGGCACGATCATCTGTGATCCATTACCCCCGGCTGCACCGCTGCCGCTTACATTCGCCAAGCTTGTACTTGTGTACTTATATGTGCTGTGTAACTGTTTGCAGTGCTCTGTGCTTACCACCTGCCATGTTGCAAGTTTATGCATTCGTATCACCACCACCATGTGTGTGTTTGTAACCGCTAGCTATTCGCTTGCATTGCACTCTGTGTCATTTTACGTGCTGCAACTCTGGCCACGGCTCTCACTCTGATTCTGTGGCGCTTTTTTCTTTTGATCTTCCTGTCGGCTCTTTCATTTAGTGTTTCTTTTTTTTTTTTTTTGCTTGCTCTCTATTCATTGCTGTTTCCTTGTTTCTGTTACTTGCGGCACTGTTGTGTCATTAGCGTGATATCTTTTGTATTTTATCTTTCCGCTACTGGGCACATAATAGCGCGGCTAACTAAGTAAATTAAATGTTTATATTTTTGTAATTTTTTTGCTGGGAGCATAACTATCTTTGATGTATGTATGTTATCTCTTTAGATCGAAGTGTTAGTTTTGTATGCTTCAGTAAAAATTTGAATTTGAAGGTTGCTTTTTATAGCGCTAAAGATCATTGAATATTATACGAGCTTTTAAGAGCCAATGACTTCCGCAAAAAATTGTTCTCGTTGTTAGAGTTACTTAAGCGATTGCCTATGCCAATCTAAGTACAATTCAAACTCTTAAGAAGCGATTATGTAATCTTTCACTATAATATTAGGTTTGACCTATGAATGTACCATAAACTTCCCCAAGAGTGATTTAGATCATCGAAAAGAAAATAGCTATGAATTCAGAAAAGTGCCATGACCTCCGCTCAGCTTCACAAAATAGCAAAAAATATAAATTTATTATAAGCTGTCTTCGTTTCGGCAAGCGTTACTCTCAAGCAAATCGAACAAACTATACCAGATGCTCAACCAAACGGACAGCACTAGTAGTGCAACCCTGCGTTAACATGTCTTCTGACGCATGCGCAATAACTAGTGTAATGCTACTTTCTTAGTAGAAACCTTATTTTGTTTTGGGTAAAAAGAACGTTGCTATAACTCTTGAATTTAATTTTTTTTAAATTACTACAATTGATTTTAAGCCTTAAGTTTTAAAAAACGAAAAAAAAGAGAAATTTTTATTTTCCATTGTCATTTAAACCATACAAAATAGTAAAGTGATGTAAAATATGCAAAACAAAACTTGGTAGCATTGAAGATAGTGGCCATACCACTTTAATGCGGTATACGCATATTCTCTTGTACGGATTCGACTCGATATTTATATTGTTTATACCCTGAACAGGGTATATTCAGTTTGCCACGAAGTTTGTAACACACAGAAGGAAACGTCGGAGACCCTATAAAATATATATATAAATGATCAGCATGATGAGTTGATTTAGCCATGTTCGTCTGTCTGTCCGTCCGTATGTATATACGCGAACTAGTCTCTCAGTTTTTGAGATATCTACCTTAAATTTAGCATATAACCTTCGGAATCGCCGATATCGGACCACATATCATAGGCAATAATGGAATCTTTAAAGAAATTTTTCTGATCGGATCAGTATAGCATATAGCTGCCATATAAGCTCAATGATCGAATTCAAGTTCTTCTAAGGAACCTTTTGTATTTGTGAAGGGTATTATAGCTTCGGTTTTAACTAACGTTTTTTTTTAAATTTATTTTTTAAAAACAGCGCAGAAGCGAACAGAGAAATGGCGAATCGAAGACAGCTATAGGTTGTAGCTGCTTAGTAATTGTCAAAATACGAGTGATCAGAAACGAAATGAGATATTGAATACCACAAATATCAAAGAATTGCTTTGATATTTAGATTTTTTACAAAAAGAGTAGATATTGTCTGGTGAAACTTAATCAACGATCTTCGCAAAGAATTCCGCGCTATATGAACCTAACCGACATTGACATCATCTTAGAATGATCTCATCGTGCAGCCAATCTTAGTCATTAACTTCTCGAATAAAATTCGCAGACCAGCAATAATTTATCGATTAACTAAGCACATGATCACTTATTTATCCAAACAATAAAGTACAACCACAGCGCTTCGCTCTAGTCACCGCAAACTACATTGATTTGGCTTGCATCAGCTTGTTGGTCTTCACGCGCACCAAATAAAAAATAAACATTTGTTAATTATTGTATTTTTCAACGATCGTCAAAACCGTCAGCTGTTTGCACGCAGTTAGACTTGTGTATGGTGCTTTATAAACCGAGTCCGGTTCTGAGCGCTGTTGGTGGTTTATATTTTTGTCATTGTTTTACTTTGACGTAGCGAACATTATATTGTGTGAACAAAACAGACCGGACCATGGGCGTCTAGCCAGCAAGTCGAACCCGATCGTGTGATTGCCACACACATACACACGCACACGCAAAGCCAGCTATATGTATGTTTGGAGAATGAAAAGTGGTGTGAAGAAACGTCAGTTCGAAGCGCTAAATTAATGCGCTATCCGTTCATATGTGTGCGTGTGTGTGTATATGCTTGTATGACTATTAGTTACTCCTATTGATTTGCTGTCTGACCTTTAACGGCCAATAACAACAAAAACAAGTTTCGAATGTGTGTATCTGATGAGTTCGTGAGGGAAGTTGGTAGCTTGTTCCTTATTTCTTGGTATTGTTTTTGTTGTTTTCTTTCTACTCTTATTACTTATACATTGGATTATACTTATTAATATTTCATTAGCGCTTAAATGTCTAACTAACTGCACAGTTGACGACTTATACTCTACACTTATAGTAAGCCGTTGTTGTTGTTCTGCTTTGACGTATGCGAAAATAGATTCAGTTGTGCGTGATTTGCTAGGTGTATGTGCAGTTGTATGTGTGCTGTTGATAGCAGTGGCGCGATCGCCTTGTGATAGGCCTTAAGCGCTGCTTTTTATTTACACACACATGCACACATACAGCGTGTTTATGTGTGAGAAATGTTTTTTGCACAAATAAATGCAAACTATTTACAACTAGCAATAAAACATGCTATCAATTAATCAGTTCACTAGATTTTAAGCTCGAAGTTTAAGCGTTTAAGTGAATTCCCACGAAAAGTTATAAATATTTGCTTGCAAAATTCATCATAATTATTTAACAAAATATAATCAGTGAATTACAATTGAATTACAATTCCAAATAAACACCAGATAAACAAAAAGCGAATTTAATCGCATAAAATTAAAGTGAATTGCATTTGGTATGCATAAGATTTGCGTTTGGTGGTAAAAAAAAAAAAACTCTGCGCGCTCAGGCTGTTGGCTGGCGCTTGGCGGCAAAGTGATCGACCTCCGCTTTAAATCGCGTTTAGCGCGCTCCTTTCATTATTACTGTTACGATTAGGCTCGACTATAGTTGATATTTTCGTTGTTTCTTTGATTACATTTTGGGCGCTGCGGCCAATGCTCGCCTTTTCAACACTTTCCGGCGTTGACGGGTGCTATTGAACTTACTCAAGGTTGCCGCTAAACGCCGCGCTTGATCCATCAATCAAACGCGCTTGCTGTCACTGCTCGCGCCAATATCCGCTGCCACCGCAAACGGCGCAGCTAAAAATAATAAAATAGTTTAAAAGCAAAATTATAAATTTAAATTTGATTTTTGTATTCGCCTTGCCATAAACTAAATCGACGAACTTGCAATACTGCTATACTGCTCTGCAGCGCTCGTAAAATCAACGGACGTCAAATCAATCTCAACTCAACTCGAATGCTCTTTTTGCTTACTCACTCTCGAACGAGTGGCCGGTCAGTATTCAAACACTATGCCATTCCAAGTCCTACAAAATGTGCGTGTTTAATTGCGCTTATTGCGCACAAATAACAGCAAATAAAATTAGAAGCACGCACAAATTTAAAATTGCGGACAAAATTACATTTTTGCACTTCTTGCTGTTTAATTTCAGAGTTATTGCGCGCTATACGTCTGTAGTACAGGGTGCCAAATATGCAAATTATATTTTATATGCAATATTATATCGTCAGAGCTTGCGAGCGTTGTTGAAAGCTCATACTGCAATAAAATTATACTAAAATGTGAATTAGGAAAATTAAAAATAATTAAAACTGCATATAATATAATATGGACTGTGAAGCGTATAAAAAAAGTACACTAAACCTAATTTTGGTTATAATTTCGGTTATAATGAAAAAGCGGTCTAGCGTAAATTGAATTTGTTAATGAAGTTGGTCAGCAGTAAGCTGAAATGAAAAGAGAAAACTTTGATAATTCATATTATAAAAGAAATAATTAAAAATTTATACAAGAAAAGAGCAAACAAAAGAAAATATTAAACAAAAAATAAAAATAAAAAAAGGAAAATAGTAAACAAAAGAAATAAGAAAACAAAGAAAAATAGAAAACAAAAGAAAATAGAAAACAACAGAAAAATATCTAAAATAAAATATTGTATAAATAACAAATAAAAAAATAAGAAAAATTCAAGTTATTTATTTATATTATTTTTTTGATATTTTTATTTTTATTTATTTATTTTTTTTTTGATATTTTTGTTATAGTGTTATTTTGTTTAATTTTTTTTATAGTTTTAATTTGTATAATTTTTTTTGATATTTTTGTTATAGTTTTTTTTTGTTTTGATATTTTTGTTTTAGTTTTATTTTGTTTCATTTTTTTGATATTTTTTTATAGTTTTATTTTGTTAAATTTTTTTTTATTTTTGTTATTGTTTTATTTTGTTTCATTCTTTTTTCTTGTTATAGTTTTATTTTGTTTACTTTTTTTTATTTTTGTGATAGTTTTATTTTGTTTAATGTTTTTTTTTTTATATTCTTGTTATCGTTTTATTTTGTTTAATTCTTTTTATTTTTGTTATAGTTTTAATTTGTTAAATTTTTTTTTTGATATTTTTGTTATAGTTTTATTTTGTTTAAATTTTTTTTGTTATTGTTTTATTTTGTTTCATTTTTTTTGATATTTTCGTTTTAGTTTTAATTTGTTTAATTTTTTTTTGATATTTCAAATATAGTTTTATTTTGTTAAATTTTTTTTTTATTTTTGTTATAGTTTTATTTTGTTTCATCCTTTTTTCTTGTTATAGTTTTATTTTGTTTAATTTTTTTTATTTTTGTTATAGTTTTATTTTGTTTAATTTTTTTTTTATATTCTTGTTATCGTTTTATTTTGTTTATTTTTTTATTTTTGTTATAGTTTTAATTTGTTTAATTTTTTTTTTGATATTTTTGTTATAGTTTTATGTTTTTTTTTTTGATATTTTTGTCATAGTTTTATTTTGTTTAACTTTTTGTGATATTGTTGTTATAGTTTTATTTTGTTGCAATTTTTTTTTGTTGTAATTTTTTTTTTTGTTATTGTTTTATTTTGTTTCATTTTTTTTGATATTTTTATTATAATTTAATTTTATTTTTTTTGATATTTTTGTTATTGCTTTATTTATTTTTTATTATTATTTTGGTTATTTTATATTTGTTTTTTTGATATTTTTGTTATTGTTCTAAGTTGTTTTTGCTTATAATATAGTTCCAGTTTCGAAAAATATGAGTTTTCTCATCTGAAAAACAAATGAGTCAGTAAATTCCTACAACTTGCCGTGAAACACTCACACAAACGCTCACATACACATAGCGCGTGTTATCTAAGCCTTAGCTCTTAATTTCCACCAAAATAAATGCTCTTGAACATTATTTTGTGGGCCTAATGCTAATGTGTCGTAGGCAAAAACATGCCAAAGAAACAAAAGTTCAAAAATTGTCGCATGTTTTTGAAATGAGTGTTGTTGTTTGGCATTATTTTTTCGTGAGTAATTTGTGTTGCTCAGCTGTAGCTGCCAAAGCATAAACGCTTTTTTGAATAATTGTCACATATTTTAGCCGCGTTTCAAAGTCATTATGTATTTATATATTAATGTATGTATGTATGTATGTTATATATATACACGAAAAAGTGTTGTTATGCCGCGCATTTTTATGCTACTCAAATTTTTTTCCAACACATTTCTGGCATTTTTGCTTGAACATTTTCTTCACTTTGGTTTTGGTTGTGCAGCTATTTGAAAAACTATATTTGTATGTATGCGTGTATTAGCGCAAGTGTGTGTGTGTGTTTTCTAGGTGCTTAAAAGTGCTAGCGCTAATGTACAACAAATGCAAACACCTAAAAAATCGACAGAAACGCAAAAATCTAATTCATTAAAAAGCATGAAAACAAAACTTGAAACAATACAAACCAAAAACAATAAAAAAACGCCTAAAATAAACGAAAGGAAATAAAATAAATAAGCGGCGACACGAAAAGTGAAGCGAAAGTGTTTCTTTCGTGTCACCTGCTCGACTTGTTTTTTTTGTTGTTCAATTTTATTTTTCGCTTCGTGTGACCAAAGCAAAAGCAGCAACAATGCTAATGGCACAACACGACAATGGTAGCACGTTAATGCCAACAAAACAACAACGACAAAACCCGCACTAAATAAATAGCGCGTCGAACAGCAGAAAAGTCGAATCGTACGTCGGTCAGTTTCGTCCGTCTACGTGACAGCGCTGGCACGCTCGACAAGAGGTGGCTACGACAAGAATACTTATACAATGCCGCAGCAAAACGCTTGTATGCCGGCATGCTGCATACGCTGCGCTGTTGTTGTGGTTCTTGTTGTTTAGTATATTTGTTGTTGTTAGTATATTTCTCGCTTTTGCTGTTGCGATTTCGCTGCCGTCATCGGAAGTTCCAATACTAAAAATTATGTGATGAGCTGCTGTTGTTGCCACTCTGTGGCAGCCTGTTTCTTGGCAAGGAACTCAACAGCAATGAGTGGCGAAAAATACAAAAAATACACGACAGCAACAGCAACAACACGAATCTCTGATGTAGCTATGTATGTGTGAGCAGTTTTGCTGACGATGATGCTGACGTTGACGCTAATGACAGTGGCGGTGTCAGCAACAGCACCGACAACGGCAACTCACGGCGGAATGTCAGGAACGCAAATAATAAAGAAAACAAAAAAATGAATAGCGAGTGAGCCAGCGAGCGAAAAGCAGGCGAACTCTATCAACTGGCAAAGTGACAAACAAATATGCACAGTAAACAGCATACGGCACACACACACACCGACAATTGAGCGACAGCTGACTGGGCAAACAGACATGCGGGTAAACAGTAGGCGGAAGCGAGGGACCCCAACCGTGGCACTAGGGGCGCGGCGTGCTGTATGTAGCGCGGGTGGTGCTGCCTGCCAGCTTGGGATGTGCAAATAAACCGCTACACAGCTATAGATGCACGCGCAGGCATTACACACATATTATGTTTTTTTTCACATATTGTGTATGTGTGTGTGCTTTTAACGCATATGTGCTACCGTTGCTGACGCATATTGCATTATATTGCAAATTGCTGCGAGCAAAATGCATGCAACACAGACACATGCACATGTGTGTTGCGTGCGGCAAGCAACCAAGCCAAGTCGAACCACTTGCCAACTAACTAAACAAACGACAATAGCGGCAATATTTTGTTGCTGGCCACACACATGCCACTGCAGGACGCGCAAAAAGTGACATGCAATATGGTGGCAAGTGGCAGTGCAAAGAGAGTTGAGCGCTAGTGCTTTGGGGTGAGTAGCGCATACACACACACATATACACATTCACGCCAGCAGCTGGCAAGTGTGTGCGCGTTTAGTGCGCTCAAGGAAGTGCGCTTGCGCGTGAGTAGAACAGTGTGACAATAGCCTAAAATGCCGCTATATTTCATATCAAATTGCTTGTTGCGGAAAAATCGATTTGTAAATGCAAACCGTTTTGAATGCGGCGAAGCCAAGGAAACGGTTTCTAAAACCATTCGTTAGAAGAAGAAACTGTATAACTTGTGACAAGCGTTGCAGTTTTTAGCTTAGAGTGTGCCAGCATCCGATTCCAATATTTTTATTTTTTTGTTTTTTCAAAAATTAACAAAATGACGACCTCAGGAAATTTTTTTCTAGAATTTTGGGAAAAAATCAACAGGGAAAAAATTAGTCTTAAAAAATCGAAATTTTTGAAGAAAAAAATCCTTCGATCAGGTGTGAGTTTATTTATTATGTATTCTAAAACCTGTATAAATTTCATTAAAATCTACTAAGCGGTTTACGAGTTACAGTTGTCACCAGTTCAAAAAATATAGTTTTGAGAAAAACGCATTGAAAGTTTCTTGCAGGTGCCGCTAGCTTCTTGCTCTCGGGCGCGCTTTGTTATTTGTCGTATAACTCAAAAAGTAATTATCAGATCAACTTGAAATTTTCAGAGAATATTTTCAAGATATTACACTTAATGAATAATTTTTTTTTTTTTTGAAAATTCTGACTACCCCTAACGCCTTAAGACACATATAGATTCAGCCTGCTGAGTAGTATTTTTATGCAGAGTCTGCAAACGCCAGTTTTATATGCAGTTTTGTGGCAAGTTCTTCTTTCTCATAACCAACCGATTTCCAAACTCACTTAATATAACGGCAATAGTGTATAAGCAGGCTTTGGCAGTTTTATTAGCTAACATCCTGGATATACGTTAAAATACGTTTCCTTTCTAGCCGCCTTTGAACAAATCGCGGTAGGTCAAATGTTATAGCTTGGCTCATACATAAGCTATCAGATAGCAAAAGATTTTGGCATTTCGAGACACATCTACTGACTTATAGCACAGCTAGAAGCCAGCGAGTTCACAAAGCGGCTTTGTTGCAAGGCAATGTTGCCGCATGCGGTCCCAGCGGCATGTACACAGGAAGGCAATAAAATGCAGAAAGGAAGTGTGTGCTCTGTACATATGTGTAACTATGTGTGTGTGTAGGTAACGAAAAAAAAAAGCAGACTTAAATGTCCAAAAGCAGTAACTCGGCAGCGACTGGTTCATACTTGCTTGGCAAACTGACAAATATCAAACAATTTTCATCGTTTTTCTTCTTCTTAATTTATGTTGTTTTTGTTTTTTCGCTTGCTGTCCGCCCGCCTTCATTTTTGGCTGGCTGACAGCAGCTGAGCGTTAGCTGCTTGGCAACGCAACGCAAGGAAGTTCAATGCAGGAAGTGCTGTAAGCGCACACTGCAGGAAGTTGCCACTTGCCACTTGCAACAGCTAAACGCAACAGCAAGCAAAAACAAAAAAAAGAAACCAAAAAAAAAAAAATGAAATTTAATATGGAAAAAATTAATATGCACATAAAAACTGCAAATTTTTTGCACGTCTGTGCCGCCACCTTTGTTGTATTGCATTTATTATTATCTTCCTGTTTGTTATGTGTGCCAAAAGGACACTTGCACACGTGTTTGCTTAAGCTTTGTGCTGCTTATTTCAATAGTTTTTGTTCAATCATGCTGCTTTCATCGATTAACTGCGCTCGTGCGCCAAAGACAGGCCGGAACCCAACGGATTACATTCGCGCTATTTGGCTGACTCGCTTACTCGCCAAATTGCGCCGCCTCAGCGCGACGCTGCAAGTGTCTTCATGCGCAGGAATTCGCCTTCCGTTTCTTTGTTCAGTGTTCTTTTGCACTTTTTGTTTTTTCCTTTTTTTCTGCCTTTTAAAAATGACAAGACAAATAAGTAAGCAAAAAGCGTTTTAACACTGGAACGCCACATTTAATGACACGCGCAGTAATTACGAAAAAATGTGTCAATACTAATGTAATTACTCGTGCATTTGGCTTGGCATGACCAAGGATGAGATGAAAGCTTTTTACGAAAACGGCTACACGTTTGAGCGTGTATGTGCGCGGAGTGTGTCAGCAAAGTTGACAATTTAGTTGATGAAATTGTAGAAGCGCACAGTGAGATAATCTGCCATAAGCGTTTGGGCAAAGGAGATTTGAGAAATATTGCTTTTAGCTGATTCATCATTTTTCGTTTGGAGAAAGTTGTGAAATTTGGCAAAAGAGTAAACGTGAGCATATTTGTTAAACGTTTTGAAGAACACCTTTGTTCAGCTAGCGGTTGTATGTATCACCTAAAATTAATCGAGTTAATATATAAATGATCAGGATGAAGAGACGAGTTGAAATCCGCGTGACTGTGTGTCTGTCCGTCCGTCCATCTGTCCGTTTGTTCGTTCGTCCGTCCGTGCAAGCGATAACTTAATTAATAAATAAATAAGTCATTTGGTAGAGGGGATTGCAGTAGCAAAGGGCACCTGTGAATTAAATTTTTTTTTAAATGGGCGTGGTGCCGCTCTCTAATAGGTTTAATATACGTATCTTCTAAACCACTGAAGCTACAATAACCAAATTTGCTTAAAACAAATCCTATAAGAATGCTTACCGACAGTGTGAAAACTAATGAAATTGGATTTATAACCTTCAAATGCTTCAGAAACATAAAATTTTACACCCGAGATGATACACGAGAGCTTTATAGGAGTCGTGCCAAGTTTGGACTATGGCCGTGGCATCGTCCACATTTAGGTGAAATCACATATCTCTACATAAGATTATTACATTCTCATGTTACAGTGCGAAAATGAGCGAAATTGTACCTTAACCACGCCTATTTCCCATAAAATACAGCTATAAATTCCATCTGTTTTTTTTTTACTTTCCAGTATACAAATCAAGCCCTATCGGTATAAAAATTTGTACGAATATTTCGTTTGAGGTATGCCTTCTCAGGTCTAAAAATTGTCAAAATCGGACCATAATTGTTTAAGCCCCCAGATACCGGAAATGTGGACCCCAGAGCCTATGGTTGACTATATCGGTCAGTCTGTGAGATATAGGGTTGAAATTCGGGGAGCATTTTTTCGGCATCCATTTATGTGGACAGGAATCACATCACCTCAATAGCGTCCAGCAAGTTTCTGAAATTCATAAGAGTGCTGGGCCTGTGGAAATACATGAGATGGAGGAGAGCGCACAATAGAGCCTAGGTGGCGGTGCAAACCTCATACAAGTTCCTGGAATTTATAAGAGTGTTGGGGCTTTGGAAATACATGAGATAGACCCTAGGTGGCGGTGCAAACCTCATACAATTCTATTCTATCTACAGTGCTTTTTAATCTTTGTATCTTTTGTGGTTCGTATTGATGCTGCTGTTGTCGGTGGCTCTCAAAATTGAGTTCCATAAGTTCATAATTGTGTCGTTGTAGATTATGAATCCCGTAGAAATTATTCTAACTATTTTACCTTCTAAAAACTCATCAGTTGTTCAATGGACGCTTAAATATAATCGAGTTCTCAATTGGTTGACTGTAATCGAAGCTCTATCAAGCTCTACAAGTTCTGGCCGACCTTACAACCTTACATATGGCTTATGCGTATTCTTAACCAAAAATATTGCGAGCTCGTTACTTGTTTTGATTATTCAAATTAGAAAAACTGCGTGATTGGTAATTTTTAAATATTTTTCTTGCTTAGTAAGCTCATATCTCACAATAGCAAACATATTTTAGGGTTGTCGCGTCACTTCCATATCAGGTTTTTCAAAACTTTTGTTATTCAGCACTTATTCAGCTTAAGAGTAAGATGGCTGAATAACACGCTGAAGGTCCCAAGTGGCAGAAAAGCTTGCTAGAAAGTTGTACTCGTTTTTATTTACATACCAATAAGCAAGCCAACGGTTAATTTCATAATTTTACCCATTAAAACGCAAATATTGTTCATAAATATTTTTAGCATTAAATGTTATTTGCTCGTTTTAAGCATTTGCGCAACTTTTTTACGCACATATTTTTTATGTGACGTAAACCGTGACCCATTTACATCTAAATAGTAAGTAGCCACCCACTTTTCGTAAAACAAGCAACCAGTTGTTTCGGGCTTCATCAACACCTTCAAGCATCGACTGTTTTTCACAACATTAAATTATTCGCACACCTACCGCGCCCTTCGCCACCCTTCACCTACCACCGATTCTCATACGACATTTGCACTTCAATTAGCGCCTCTGCGAAGATTTCTTTTCTCTACTTAGTTTTGCTGTTGTTTTCACAATCGCCTCATTACATTGAGCACTTTTTTTTGACTAATCTGAAGGCAAAAATTACTGCAAATTAGTAGCAGCGCTAAGACAAAAAAAAAAAACCAAAGACAAAGGCGTACACACATTAAGGCAAAAGAGTGCGCGGGAAAATTGTTACACAAAGCAGCAACAACAAAGTCGCTGGCAGTAAAGGTGCTGGCTTACAAGGAAACTAACTGATGAACAAATTTTTCAACAGCAAAGAAAAAACTGGCACAAAATTTTTCTTACAAAATTCTTGCATGTGTGTGTGTGCGTGTTTGTGTGCATGTGGCGGCAATGTGTAGCGGCGTGTGAAAATTTCGCAAAAGTTTCACCAGCAACCACCAACCACATACCGTCTACCCACATAACCCACACACACACATACAGATAGCTGCCGCTTTTGCTACTGCACTGTTGTATAAGTCATCTCCGCCGACTGTGAAGCCTCTAATTTCCACCGCTCTAAGCCACAGCGCGCACAGACGCCCGCCCGCCCCACTGTCCACCGTGTGGCACTTAGCAATTCTATTTTTGCTGTAATTGTGTTTTACGCCGCCGCTATTGTTCATTGTTTTATCCATTATTTTTCATGTTTTTTTCATAATTTTCAGCGAAAATTTTCCCATTTCGGTTTTTAGCGAATTTTCATTTTAATTTACGCAGAGCGCGTTTCGCCGTTTGCGCTGTCAGTTCTGGTTGCGAAGAAGAAATTGCATGCGCACAGCCACACACACGCACGCAGTGAAATCGCCGCGTCGCCTAGTCCGCTCGCGCTGCTGTGGCATTACTGTGGGCGGCGGGCGTTGCAGTACAGTCGCTTGCTCTTTCTTGTCGGTCTGTCTTTTCATTTCACGCCACTTTGCTTGCGGTCTTTTTATGTGTGTGTTTTCCGTTCGCTTTTCACATTTTTAATTTTAATACTTCTTGATCCGCTCAACCGACATTTATTCGCATTTGTCTAATTTTGTTTGCATTGTTCGGCCGCTGCCGCGCGCCCCAGCGTGCTGCAGAGAGCAAGTATATTTTGAAAATGTTTGATTTTTATTTTCATTTAATTTAGATTTTATACTTTTCCTTTGTTTTGCTGATTTTTGTCGTTTTTCTTGGTTGCCATTGTTTTCGCCCGTTGCCCGACCCACCGCCTACACGCATATATTTCTGCAAATACTCGCTGGGTCTGCTGCGAATTGTGCAAATATGCAATCTAATATTTTCCGCTATTTGTGTCGTTGTTGTTGTTCATATAAATTTTTTCTTATTTCTGCTATTTGCGGCATCGCACAATTTGTCGTCTTTTAATTCGGTTTGTTGTTGCTGTTGTTGGCTGACTATTGTAATGCCACCACGAACGATTTTCTCTTAGTTTGTTGCTTAATCGTCGGTGTCTCGGTTGTTGGTTGTTGGTTGTTGTTTAATGGTTGACGCTTGACGGTTAGGTCGTTTGATTTCTCGGTTTTCTACCGGAAAGTTATAAGCAGCCGCACAGTGTAGCAGATCTGACGAAAACTTAGTTTATAGGAATACATATGCCATATACTAATTTTTAATTTAATTAATTTAATTATATTTTGGAAGAAATCGATAAATAATGTCTCTTGAGCACAAAAATAATTATAACAAAGTATTATAAATGATTAAAATAAGGTGTTCAAGATTCAAAAACCGCTGTTTTGGCCACGATTTGAGTTGTTTAATTAATTAATATTTCTTTTTTTCAAAAGTGATATTTCTCTTAAAAAACTAAAAAAAATAATAAATATTTGTTTAAGCGGTTACATATGATTAGCGGCTTTGAAAAGTTGCGCGCTCGAGGTCAGCTATATACTCACTTAAAATTTTAAACGATTTTTTCTCGAAACTCTGTTTTCAAAGTCGGTTGTCAAGATTTCTTTCGAACTACTCTACCGATCTTAATGAAATTTTACACAGGCCTTTGAGATATAATTTCCAAGGTCTTGAACGAAAGATTTTTTTTTCAATTACAACTATTTAAAAAACAAAAATAGTCGAGAAATTTTCATCAAAATTTTTTTTATTTGAAATTTGAAAAAAAAAATTTCACTTTTTAAGTTTCCCTTTATGGTCTTAAATGTAACATTTCCGGTTACTGCCGGAAATGACGTCGTAATGACCGATTTTTGAATATTTTCCTTTGAAAATTTCAGAAAATCTTTTTAATATATGTATCTTGGAAACAATAAAAAGTTTGAATAAAATAATTAATTTTTTATATGAAAAAAAAAAAATTATTTCAAATAGGGCGTTTTTTGTTCAACAAAACTTTAACTATGCTACTCTACTAACATTGTTAATCGAATAGTTTATATATTTTTTTGACTTTTGTTGGATTTTGTTTTTAATTTATTAGTATTTTATAGTTTTTGGGTATTTTTTCATAAAACTTAACAACTATTTTTTTAAATAAAAATATTCTGAAAATAGGCTGGTGAGTTAAAAATGATGTGAAAATATTTAACAAAACTATTTTTTTTTTAAATTAAAAAAATTCTGAAAATATGCTGGTGAGTTAAAAATGTTTTGAAAATATTTAACGCTCTCAAAATTTATGTACGATATTTTCTCCATTCATTTCGCAAAGAGATTGCTTTTTTTTAAATTTATATCCACCACAGACCTGCAAATGCTCCACTGTGCCTGTGCGACAGACCGACTGCCTTCGTGAAGGTGGTTTTTTTGTTGTTTGTTTTTGTATTTCAGAGTTTCTTTTCCACTGCAGTTACATTGTTGTGTGTGTTTTCGCTGAATTACTGTTTCCCTGTAATTGGTGTAATTTGTGGGAAATTTAATAGGTCAATCTTTTGTCATTGCGCGCGTCGAGGTTAGTCATTGCATGAAGCGCCGTCATGGAGCTGACTGCAAGTAATCACTGTCTTCTAGTTTCTTGCTGTGTTATTGTTAGTTTTTCACCTTTACGTTGTCATTCTTCGAGCGTCTTCGAGACAAATTTGTAGGTGTGTGTGTGTGTGTGTTTAGTTGCGACAGATCGCGCTTGTCGTTGATCGCTAATTTGCTTAATAAATTCGTGGTTACATCGCTGTAGTCGCTGTTGCTTCCTTGCTGCCTAGCAATTAGCATTTTCGCGCTTGCGACACCGTCTTCAGTTGGCCAGCTCCAAGCACCAGTGTGCCTTTTGGCCCAACTTTTCGGCTCAACGCTGGCGCTAAACGCTTGAGTACTTCACGAAAGCGTGTCGCTCGCTTGGTTCTCAGTCAATTTGCGGCAACTGTTGTGCAGCTTTACCGTTGAACGTGTTTATTTGCCCTGCATACACCCGCTAAAACAACAAAAACGTATAAAAAGCACACGTCAGTTTCAGTTCAGCAAAGCTGATGAAGAGAACTTTTAATGAGTAGAAAAAAAGTGCTCTATCATTTCAGCACAATCTCATCTGATTGCCAGCTGTTGTGGTGACACAAAGTTGTAGTTGTTGTTGTAGTTACCTGCTGTTTTGATTTTCATTTTATCTTACTACCAATTCCTGGCTTTTCGCTTTGTTTTAATTGTGCCTTACATACATACAAGTACATTGTTGCTGCTTAACTTGTTTTCTGCCTGTTGTTGTTGTTGGGTCCTTGCGCCCAATGGCAGTCATAAATCTCAAATGAAATTGCATGCAGGCCAACAACTGTGACCGAAAACTGAATGAGCTACAAAATGACTGCAGCGAAAGGGTGATTTACTCGCTCAGCCCTACTGCCTGCCGTGTGTGTGTGTGTGTATGTGTGTGGCCGATGCTGTAGCGCACACTTCATTTTGCTTTGTCTTACCTTTGCAGAGAGTTCCACTTATTAGCTGCCACACACACATCTACACAAATGGCATTGTGCCGCATTATTCACACTGCGGCATTCTTGGAAAAAAAGTGCTAGTCGAGAAAGAAGAAGCAATGTAATAAGAATGCAACAAAAAGCACAAACTGCTGCTCCACTTACAAGTAACATGCCAGCAACATTCTTTGCCCGATCTTTGTCATTCTTCTGCGCTGCGGCGCTCCATGTGTTGTCGCTCTCCAATAAAGGACTTTATGACTCATCACTGTCCGGCGCTGACTGTGGCAACTATAAACTGCAGATTAATTAAAGTAATAAATTCCCGTTGACGACGCCAAACACAGCTACGCCGCTGAGTTCTTTATAACACTTGCTTTGTTGTTGCATATACATGTGTGTGTGTGTGTATTTATGTATTGAAAGCACTTTGGAGCGCGTTGTTGCCAAGCAAGTGTAGTAATTTAAGGATTGTAAGGACGTTGTTTGCTGGCGCCTGGTCTAGCGGCCGCTTGCTGGGCGTGGGTCGCTTGGTGACTCGGTGGCGTGGCTATGGCGTAGATTGTTTAAGCTGTTGGCGAATTTAATTAACATTGTGTTAGTTGCTTGAGTGGCGCTCTGGCAAGTTGGTTTATGGATTTGCGGTATGTCCAGCGCAAATGGGTCAACAAAAGGAATAAATTGCCACGAGTTCGTCGTATCCCGATTTTTAATGGTCGTACATTTAGTCGTAAAAAATGTTTTGGGAAATCAAACTCAGCTACGAAGTTGCTTGCGAAAATTATTAGTTGTAACAGAAAATTTGCAAGAATTGTGCCACACTGTGGCAGGCAAGTCAGTCTTTCTAATGTAGATGGAGTTGGCTAAAACACTTCTAAGTAGTGTGTCAAAAGTTCAGAAAGCTCTGTGAATAGAATAACTGTAGTTTATGGTTTATACACAAATTTATTTTAAGTGTTTAAAAATTGTGAAAGCTCTTTGGGGTGTGCAGTATTTTTAAGACCTGTTTACAAATCTTAAAAGCTCGAAAGTTTGAAAAACTCTTATATTTTAAAAAAGTTTGAAAGCTCGAAAAAAGCATGAAAGCTCAACAAAACGTCAAACTTCGGAACAAGCTTCCAGACATTGTTTTACCACTATTTATAAATCTCATATTATATAAGTGAAGGAAAGTTTGAAAGCTCGAAAAAAGCATAAAAGCTCAAAAAAGCCTGAAATTTGAAAAAAACATGAGACGGCTGGAAAAGCGGATGAAAGCTCAAAAATGTTTGAAAGCTTTGGAAAAAGCTTAAAATCGTAGAAAAAGCTTTCCAAACATGGTTTTCCAACTATTTATAATTCTCATATTACATAATTGGAATAGAACAGCACTACCAACTTAATATTGTCCATAATATCGCCGGGACACCTATTTCACTGTTCAATCAGAAGAGTTACTTTATTTCATCATTAACCAGCTTCTACTATCATTAACAACCTAAACTTTTACTTTTTGTGCATTGTAAATTTTTTGTTTACACTGGTCCCTTGACCTCTAGGCATGCAGTGTGCCTAAACTTAGCTGCACGTGTTGGACATTTGCACAGCTGCTGTCTGCTCAGTTCAATTGCCTGACTCAATACGCCTTTAAAACTATATTAATTTGAATTTATCACATGACTGCGTAAACTTTTAAATTTATTAGAATAGTTTGGTTAACATCGCCACACACCAACTTCTACCATATATTCAACCATTTTAGAAACATTTACCGTGCATTGCCCTAAATCGATTTTCTTTTCATTATTGATGTCTCATCAAATTATGTTTGTGTAAAATTCATTAGCTCGGCCGGCGACTAACCTAACAAACTGCGCACTGCTATGAAGTGGCACTGAGAGCTCTTCTTAGTTGCCTGCTGATGGCTTGCCACACAAAACCGTGGACAAATTCTTTCACCGTTAACCCTTCGGCAGTTAACACTTGATTTGTTTAAATAGCTGCTGTTCGTTTGAGTGTGGTGGCAGCTTGTAGCACGACGACATGGAAATTACTTTCGAGCTTCATTATGCGCTTCAATCACATGCACATTAGCATTAATCGGGCGAAAACAGACTTGTAGGTAGCGTCCGCACAACACACGCGGGTTCAATGAGTAATCACTCAGACTACCTACCTACCTAGCTACCTAACAGCTAACGAACATGCCGCTTCGACAGTCGATTAAGCAGTCAGCCGGTGAAGTTATTTAATGACTGTGCTGTGTAGAGAACGCGCAGCTCCGACGTTTGGGCGGGGCAGACAACATTAACGTCAACAGCAAATTTACTTCTCACCACCACAGTTTTCTTTGAGCGCGGCGGGCTTTGCTTCTTAACGGTGCTCATAAACTCTCATGAGACCAGCCCGTTTTGAAAAGCTGAGACGAAAGCGCAATTTTACTAATTTCATATGCAACGCGCCGCTTTGACATTTAAAAATTGTGTTTAAACAATAAATAGAATACCGTTAGCAGCAACAATAATTCAAGCTTAATCATTTAACTGTCTTCTAAGTATTAATTTAGTTTAGTTTTAGAAAAAGAAGCGCCGAATTGCGCAGTAAGCATTAGTTAATGAGTGCGGTATTGTTCTACTTGACTGAAAAGTAACAATTTACTTAAAAAAATTAATAAATTATATAAATTAATTAGCGGAAAAATTAAGTATTTCATGGCTTGTGGAACAGCACCGTTGATGTTATTATTATTAAAAACCCGTTTCCGGTAATTCATGTGCTAATTTCCCAAACAAATGTTTATCATAAAAATCACGAGCTTTAAGTAGATGCGGTAAGCGTTTTAATATTCGCAAGCTAAGCGCAACGAAAGCAAGAATTGTTTGGTGTGGGCGGCGCGCTCTAGAGTAGATAAGTAGCGAAGTGAAATTATGAAAGTTCAGGCACAATAAGCGCGTGTGTGTAAGCGGGTTTACGGACTTCTTTTTCACGCTTCAAATATTTCGTGGAGATATTATATAATTTTTTTTTTTTGCTTTTGACTGACTTATTGTTATTCCTCCACTTTTACGCGCCGCGTTCACTTTTCCTTCAAAGAGTTGCTTGAATTATTTGCTTGAAATTTTTTTTGTTACTTCCACAACTTCAAGAAGTATAGAGTTGATTTTTTGTTTTTTTGTTTTTTTGAACGCCGCAAATCTTTTTAGATAATATCACACAAGAGCGCAAGCGTATCGTTTAAGAATGCACAAAGTGTAATTAGGAAAAGAGACTGGCTTAGATTTGACGGGATTTACTAAGTCATCCCGTAGAAACAGTACAGCGCTTTGTGCGCGCGTTGCGGCGGCGGCGTTTATAGCGCAAAGCGCGCAGCACATTTGTCACAGCTAATTAAACTTGCGCAGCACCGCCGACAAACAGCGGTATTCATCTCGAAAACATGTGTTCTGCGCATATGGTTTGACTTTTGCATACTCTACTGCTGTTTCTTGCTTTATTTATTTGTATGAGCAGCAGCAGCGTATTTATATTACTTTTAAAGTGATTTTCGAAAAAGTCTCTGCTAAACACACACCACGAGAGCAGATTAGAGCGCGCGCGGTGTTTCGCGTACGTAGCGCGGGACATATGTATGTTTGTAATTAGTAGCGTTTAGATAATTAGTAGTATGTATAAGCATAAGCGCGCGCTTGCATTTGTCACATTACTCAATTGTTTGTTTGACGTTAGAACGCAGAAAAATAATGAAAATAAATACTAGAGAAATTAAAAATAAATTTGCAACACTTAAATATTATTTGCGCGCAGGAAGCGCTTTCGCTAAAGCCATTAGCAGATAAATAAATAAATATTTGTTTATTCTTAGCCGCACAATTAGCACAAACACCAATTAAAGACGTTGTCTATAACTCAGGTGGTGTGTTGTTGTGCTTAAGTGCGCGTGCGGTTTCTTGCGGTATAACCCAATAGCCGCTATAATTGAACAGAACACGGCAGCAACTAGCACTAAATATAAAATAAAATTGCATATACATAAACAAACACTTAATTATAGCATCTGTGCATGTACATAAATACGCGTACATAGTGTTGCAACCGGTTGCTGTTGTTTCAATTGCAACGCAAACATTTTTAATCGCATTAAAAGCACGCGCCAGCGGAGAACACCGCGCTTTTGCACATCTCGCAACTAACAAGCGCTTCCCTATATACTATATACATATAGGTATTTTTGGTATATAACGCACATGCCGAAAGTTTACATTATAGCAAAATTATTCTCGTACCTGCACGCTGCAGCCACAGCGCTTTGCCAGCTGCTGTGGCGCAACACTTTCATGCTTTATTTGATTATTTTTCCTTTTTCTTCGATTATATTTGCTTTCAAATTTTTTCTTGAAACTTTGCCAAAATTTCTAACCATGGAACTTGAATGTCTACTAATAGAAAATTCCACTTGCACTTGAACTTTGCCGCACAGAACCAGCCAATACATGTATAGCGCTGTGTATGTGCCTACGCTGCCTGCATAAATACTTTCTCCGCGCCTCGGTACTAAAATTCGACCTCCATTCTCTGCTATTGCATTTGGTATTATTACTTCTCTGCTCTTTGTTGCTAAGATTCTTTGAAGGTTGCGCAACTTTTCAATTCAAATTAATCTAAAATGCCTAGCAAGTCGATACGTGCGCCGTTTGCCCGGCTTAGCTTCGTTTTACCGAGTTGAAAGTTGAAGCCATGCGGCTTTGTAAGACTTTTTCTCTCTCTCCCCCTTTGGCGCATTGGCGTTGACCGATTTGTTTGATTTGGCTCGTGACTGCCTTTGGCGCATCGACAGCGATTCAGCGCTCGTAATCGTTGTTTTTGCACGACATATTTGTGTAATGCAATAATTATTATGCTCATTATTTATTTCTTAGTATTTCGAATTGAGTAATAGCTGCAGGAGAAATGGTGTGATTTTTGTGTTCTTTATGGGTTTATCAAAGTAAGTAAGGCGAAATTCAGCGTTAAGCCATCGCGAAATGTGTACCTTACTCATCGTTCGTCGCTTTGCATTGAGTGACGTGGAAAATAAATTATGAAATTTTATATAAACTTATTTTGTTTTCTGCGAATTACAAAATTCACGGCTTTTATGTTTTACACAAGTTCTGTGAAATCGTTTTGATAAAATGTGACTCACACCACGCGCAAAAAATCGCAATTTTAAACAAATGTCTAAACTGTAGCACTACGGTTTTAATAATTTAACAGTGTCAGACTTCAATGAGAAATGCAGGCCAGTTGCCGCCTTCACATGCTAAAGAAACTAAAATCAAAAATGCTCGCCAAAGTTTTTCTCCTATTTCATTGCTAAATGCTTGCCAAATGGTTTAATTTTTTAGTATACATTAAGGCGAACGGCCTCTTATATCTAAATTTCATGTCTTCTCTACAGTATATGTTTAAAATATTTATCATTGCTTAAATAACGGATTTCCATTATCGCAAACGCTCTTTGTGCTCTCTTTAGCTACCAAATAACAGCTTTGTTATTTTCTTTCTTCCTTGTCAGTTTCCCACTCAGCTGGTGAAACGCGTATTATTTCATTAAACTTTTTATCTGTTTTATAGAGCCACGACTTCATCATAAACACTTTCGCTTGCGATTCAGTTCGGGTCCTTTGGTCATAATATTTATGGCAAATTACAATCACTGATCCATTTGCTGCGCACATAATCTTCTCAAGCTTGTGAGCTCATATTCAATGATCATCTCAAAATTTGTTTCCAATTTTATTTATGCCTTTATTGTAGTGCGTTTTCAGCTATTATATCTATATGTATACGTACTAGCTCTATATTAACCATTAAATTTATGAAACTGCTGAAAATTATACACTTTTCTTAAAGGCGAGCGAAATTCGAAGCCTACATTTAGGCTTATCTTTTATTTAATGCTTTTATATACTATCGAAATCTTGTCGAAAGGTGAGATGAAAACCGAGCAGTGTTAATTTTGAATGAAAGTTTCTCTATATAACATGTTCGCTTCAATGTATATAATTATTTACATTAGCTATCGCCAAATCATTGACACTAAAACACGATAACTACTCAGATGTTGCCTCCTCATAGCGCATGCGACGCGGTCTTTGATGTGAATCAGTGAATTTACAAATTAGTAACTGACCATTAATTGTACCTGCTGCCACTGATTGTTCTAATTTCGAGGCTTAATTTTTCCAAAACCATTAATAAAGTGACCTCTATACTCTATAATTACATTGTAGTAAGCAAATAGACTATTTTACTGCTCACTTTGCGAAGTTTCGCCTTGAAAGTTCAGCTTACTTTATCTATTCCATACATAAGCGCTACTCGTTGTTTGTTTGTAGCACCGGCAGTAGCTTATTTGGTTTCGGTTGGCATGGCGAGCCGACTTCAAGGCCCTTTATCAGCTTTGCTGTAGTTCGCCGTGTAGCTCGGCATGTTTCAGCGACATAGCTTGACTTTAGCGTCTGCAGTTTTGCACGCGAAGTTGATGCGTCAGACGGCATGTACGGACCGCTGCTGACCATTATCGCACGTATGTATGTATGTTCGACTCATATGTGCTCAAGCGCTTACACAAGTAGTAAATATGTTATCTTACACTTATCTACATGCATGCACGTATCATTTGTATGACAAAAACAAAAGCAAACGCAACAAATCAGGCGAGTACAATTGAGTTTAAAGATTAAGCGTGAAAAATACACCGTTGTATATGTAATTATATACACACATACACACACACACCACATGTGACAGCTAAACACATGCATATGTAGCCGGATTTATTCTTATCAGCAACTCAAACCGACCGCAAGTATTTGCGTGACGCTGACGCTGGCGTCGAGGTCGCCGATTCGCCGCCGCTGCTGATACCGCGTTGGTGGTCAGAGATCGAGCAACAGCTGTTCCATAAATGTTTTACGTGCTCGCTCACAAGCTTGTGTTTTAGTTTGCTTCGCATTTTACTGTCGGTCGCTGTGGTTTTTACACTATTTTGTTTTAGTTATTGCATTTGTTGTTGTAATGCGCGAAATTTTCCATAATACCGTTCATCCCTTGAGCGGAGCGTTCGACGCGCGACGGCTGTGAGAAATCACCCATTTTGTATGAATAATAATAATCGATTTCGCCATTATGGTGCGATTTAATGTGACGTTAATTTCCTGCCTATGTGTCTGATTGCTTTCTAATGGTTACACGTTAGATCAAAGTAAATCGATTGAACGTTTTTTTCGCTTTAGTCACAAAAAAAAACCGAAAAAGCTACTGTGTCGGTGAGCAACACATGTGGCTGGCTCATTAGTGGCTTAGTCAAAAAGTCCCTTGGATTTTATTTTAGTTCCGTTTGTCGTTTTGCGCTAACACTGTGTTATTATATGCTTAATCGCCAGCATTGAAGAGGAAAACTAAAAACACATATAAAACGTGACTTGTAGTAGCCAAAAAATTAACTTACGCTGAAAGTTATAATAATAGTTGCTGAAGAACGTATTATTCTTTATAATTTAAGAACTAATTAAACACATTTTTGGTAGGCAACAAGCGGATTCATTTATGAGACGGGCACAGTTCTGGTGTTGCATTAAACTTTTTTTTTTGCGAAATTTATTATATAAATTTTTTCTTTTGTTTCAATTTATTTTTTTCTTAGTTATAAACCCAATATTAGTAATTTATTTAGTACAGTTATGTGTAACTTTTATTTTCTGCTTAATTATTTTTTTATATTAGTGCTGAAATCGGATGCGATATCGGGTAAATCCAAGAAATTAACACATAACCACAATCCAGCGGAATGTTTTATTGGGAAATATGCCATTTATGATAAGAAAAGGCAAAATTTTTTATGCAGTTAAGTTTTAAGAAGTCATCGGCATTGATTTCTTGGAAGCTTTTGTGCTTTCGCTGTATTATTTTTTACTTCACATGCATTTAACGCATATTGAACACCAAGCATTTTGTAAAATTGGCATTTTCACCACCAAAATATGCCCGAAATTTCATTCACAGTGAAAGCTGTCACAGTGAAAGCTTTCGAAAGCTTTAAATTGAGCTTTCAGTCGTTTATAACCATTTTGATCTCAAATCACAGTCGTAGATTCTGATTCACAAATATTTTAATGCGCGCATTCTTATTTGTTTAACTGTTTACTTATTTTCGCACAAAGCTCAGCTTTCATGATTCCCAGCTAAGCTTATATTTCGTTGTAAATTTTACCAAATTTTACCAAATTTATACTATTTATTATGACTGATTTGCTTTTGATTTCGTTACCTCCCTCATGGTATGTGTGTGTCTGTTTGTTTGTATGTGCGTGGTTAATACAAATTAATCAAAGTTTTGTGCTAATGACATGCGTAAATACCATATTAAAACAAATGTTCAGTACCTAATGTAGTACCAAAAAGTCTAAAGAATCACACGCTTTGGACCGTAAAAAATAGCGAGGCTATGCTGGGCACAATGGCTCATATAAAAATTCAAAATACGAAACATAAACACTGAAATTAGTATAATTGTCGCTTAGCTGACAAGCTCAGTATTGCTCGTGGTCAATGGCCGGTCTGCGGAAGGAAGTGATGAGGTCATTGCATTAATGAATGTTTGAGTGAATGACTGATGGTTTGAATGACCTAACAAACGCTTGACGCAGGAATTCAACACGTATGCGTTCATTTGTTGGCCCAGACGTCGGCTTGTTGCACACAAACTAATATTCCATAATTTTTTCCCCTTTAGTGCTTTATTTTGTTATAAAAATTTCTGACAGATTTCTCTGGGAGAAATACCAATTATGCTGTGAAATAATCCAGCAACAAGAACAAGTATGTAAACCAAACAACAATAAAGACCACACAACAAATTAATAACCAAAGTGAAGAAGCAGAAGAAGAAAATAAGATTGTGAAAGAAAAATACGCAACAAAGTAAACATTCGTCAGAGAATCAAACAAAACTACGTAGTAAAGTGTAATAATAACAATAACAACGAAACACATAATAAAAGCAAAATAGCAATTATTGAACGATCGTGTTTCCATAGCGTTTACCTGCGCAACGGCTTCACAAACCTTGTGATCCTCTTAACAACTTAAATCTCCACTAGCCAAACCAAACCAACTGGATACAAGCGCTTGGCACGGTGCCACTCAATCTTCGAAATTATGTTGAGAACGCCCACACACATCGTGGAACTGAGTACGAATACGACGAGTCCATTGCTACAGAAGTTCCACGTCGGCGCGTGTCCCAACGGCGCTGGCACTGCGAACGGCTCCCCAGCCGTCGGTGGAAAGGCGAGTAGTTGTGCGGCAGCAGCAGCAGCGGCGGCGGCGGCAAATGCGGTGCAATATCACCAGCAAAAGCAAACGTCTAATAAATTCTTTAATGATCGGCAGCAACAGCACGAGCAACCAAAGCAAACGACTGGCTATCGATTTCAAGCGAAGGGCATGAAAATCACCACATCAACATCCTCGGCTGCGAAAGAGCACTTAGCGAACGCAACAACTACAACAACAGCATCGGCGGCTAGCACACCGATTTCAGCCGCACGCAGCCTCTTGTCATCGACACCGTTTATTTCGTTTAAGCGTATGAAAAAATCGAAAACAACAACAACTACAACGTCGACCAATTCAACGAGCACACGCTCAAAGACGAACGGTCTGATCGCCACCGCTGTGGTGGAACACGTTTATGCGCCAGCCACGGTCGCTGCAGCCACAGTGAACGGTCAACAGCTCGACCAGTCAGCTGACAGCAGCAGCAACTATCATTTTTGCTGCGGCAGCAACCAACACAACAACAATAATAATAATTATTTGAAGACGGAAATTGCTGCGTTGACGAACGGCAGCGGCACAGCGCTGGTGAAATCATCATCGTCATCATCAAACGCCTCCTCGACGGCTTCGTCGATACATTCGGCCTTCTCCGCACCGCCGCTTTCAGGCTCTGCCTCCGCGGCCAGTGTTGGCAACGCAAGCAATATTAGCTGCAGCACACAAAGCACCGCGATCTCCAGCACCAACTCGAACACCTCTAGCGCTGCGTCAGCCACTTCGGTCGTTACTATGTCGCCAACAACACAGGCACCGACGAGAACCTCTTTGTTCGATTCATGTCATCGGAAGATACGCCTCATCGGCGGTGGTCCGGTCGCTTTTCTGGGCGGACTTGTAGCGTAAGTTTTTACACATGATTTTTATTTATTTTGATTTTATTTTTGAGAAGTGCGTGTTTTTTTGCCTCTCATTTTCAGTATATATGGATTATTTGCGCATAAAAGTACGCATTATCAGTATTTCAATTTGTTGTTTAGACGCGATATAATAGCCGAATGACGCGCTTAGATTTAAGACATCTGTATATACAAGCTGTAGTGATGAACAAGTTAGACTAAAGGTTGACCCTACGCTTTTGGGTTCGACGAGTCATATCTGCTCAAACCTTAGCTATCTTATGTGTGTTCCTTAGACCCAATGTTGTGTAGGAAGAGTCCTTACGCGTACTGAAATTGTAAACTATATGTTGTGAGAACACGTTGATGTCGCACACTGTAATATGTGTGTTATCAGGGTTTTACTTAGAGTGGTCTAAGTCATATATTTCTTGTTTCGAGATATTAAATGAATCGCATTTGAATTAATTGAAAAATATTTTTACATTAGGCGACATTTTAATTTATAATTTGCTTAGTCTTGATTAATAGAAATTTATTTTTTATATACATTTTTTTGTGAGTTTCAAAAAAGTTAGAAAAATGTGGTTTTTAGAGCTTGAATTAACTTGGACCATTTTCAAAATGAACTGAATGTGCTATAATTGACTTAAAGTAATAAAAAATTGCGATTTTGACTTGAAACAATAACATTGACGAAATAATTCATAAACATTTATTAATCATTTTTAAAAAGTAATACATTTTTAAAATAATTTCGAATTTTTAAGATTTTTAAAATGTTGCTGAAAAACTGGAGGCATGTATGTTAGTAAACACATAAGTTCTTTATGCTTTTCTTCCGTTAATGGTCTAGTGGTGTTGTATAATGAAGGTAATTGAATATTTTCTCATCCATTGAATTTTTAGCCAAGAGACGGATTCGTCCGCGGTATTAGTTACTCTCCTTGTTATTGATTTTTAATAATTTTTTTTATTTTTTTTTTACTCTAAATTCTATGGTTTTATATCCTCGCTTATTCGAAAAATTACGTTTTTGTTTCTGATATCGTATTTTGATAAGCTTACCAAATTCTTGCTATTCCAAGTCTATCTCTTGCATTACAAAAATTGTTGGTTTCATATTTATAATTGACAAAACACTCAGCGTCATCGCCTCTCTGTACGTGCCTAAAAGCGGTTTAAGAGTATTGCATCATATTTCATATTTCAGCTGAGCTCAACAACTTTTGTCTCCAGTTTTCTTGACCTGCGCTCAACGAGTTTTTTTTCCTCGCATTTTTGACAGTTATGAATGTTGTTAAATAAATTGTCAAAAGTCGTTGTCGTTGTGTTGCAGCATCATTTGTCCACCTCAATGGCAGATGTGCGGCGCGGCGCGTCAACGCAGACACCGTTATACTCGTGGGCCATTTGTAATGAGAGAGTTCATTCATTCAGTCACTTAACGTTGCTTTGAACTTTTAACTGCGCTTAAATTGCAAAGTCAAGGCATTGAACCACATACTTACAATGTGGCAACTAGGTACACACATACAACAAACACATGAGCGCGCTTTGAAGCGGTCAATGTGGCAATGCGCGCCGTCGTGTGTATGTGTGCAGGCAATTGTATGGCAACCGCACTACGCGGCCTGGTGATTCAATTAAAGTTGATTGCCCCCAAAGTACTGCCGCGCTGCCGAGCTATTGGCGTTGGCGCTGTTGGAGCTGATGCTGTTGATTATTAGTGTGCATCTCGTTTTCAGCTGGCTGTGCAGGCGTATTGAAGTAGCAAAAATAATAATGAATCAAAAAAATAAATAAATAATAAAATACAAGTACTACGAGCTGCTCATGTTCAAGTGCCCGCTTTTTGTTTATTTCTGCTCATTTGTTGTTGTTGTTTTTATGCTATTTCGCCTTAACTTTGTTTGTGCTTCATTTAGTTTTGGTGTGTCTAATTACAAACGGTGCAATGCTGCTGTGCGAACTACTTGTGAAACAGGGTGCTTGAACCGCGTCAAGGCCTGCGCTTGCGGCTATCTAACAGGTGTGCGTGTATGTGTGTATGTGTGCAATTCGCCACAGTAATTTATTTAGTATAATTCTTTTCTTCTAAAATTGCTCATTTTTAAATGATATTTATTAGTAATTTAGTTTTCAATATCAACGAATACTTGTATGTAGATATATATATAACTATTCATATTAGGGTGTGTCGAAAAATGCGTATGTTTTTTTTTCTTTTCGTACTCGGAAAAACTGCTTGATAGACACCTTTAAGAAAGACTATCCAAGTTTCTGCTCTTAATTTTAACGCAAAGACCCTCCGACTAACAGTTTTCTATATTTTTCTCATTAGCCGATAGAAAAATTCATATCTCGCATTCAACTACTTGAAAAAATATCCCGTTTCATCGTTTTTGTAGGAAATTGAAGGCTCTACAAAATGATCTCATACGGCTTTTTCGTAAACCTAACCTTTTAAAACATATTAATAGTTAAAGTTTGACTATTTTAAGGCAATTTGTCTTTTTTTTGTTTTGTTTTAAATCTCATAACTTAATGGCAAAAACATCATTTTTAATTGCAAAGTCTGATAGGGAATTTTCTGCTCTACAAAAAAGAAAAAAATAAATAAATAAATAAAAATGTTTTTTTTTTGGTAATGTCATTGAGTTATAAAATTTAAAAGAATAAAATCAATTTGCCATAAAATAATGAAACTTCAGCAGTTAATAATTTTCAAACGGTTAGTTTTACCAAAAAACCGCATTCAATTTCCTACAAAATCCACAAAACGAAATATGTTTTCAAGTTGTTGGAAGCGAAATATGAATCTTTCTATCTGTTCATAAGGAAAAAAGAGGTATAACGGTAAAGCGGAGAACCTTCCCGTTATAATTAAGAGCTGAGGCTTGGAGAGCCTTTCTTAGTGTTTTTTAACAACCAATTTTTGGGAATAGCAAACGCACAAAATCACTATTTTTTTTTGAACAACCCTAATTGTTGGCATTCTTTAGCCGTTTTTTTTATTGTTTTGCCCGTTATTAACAAATTTTTTTTTAAGACGCTTTAAGTCTTATGACTTGTGTGTTTCTTTGTGCCATTTTTTGTTACGACCCACCATTGTTGTTGGTCTCAAGGCTATATATACGCCGCTTTATTGTTATTGTTTTCTTGCTTTTGTGCTTCCTGCGGTCGCTGCTGCCATTTGTTGTGCTCAGTCACATCTTTTGTCGTTGGTTACTCATTTATTAGCAATTGTTTGGTTTGGTGTTTGCCTTGCCAGCGCCTTGAATGTGTGTTGTTGTTGTTGTCATCCCTGTTAGCGGTTGTTTTGTTTTTCAAATATTTCACTACTTAAATTTGCTCACCTCTACAATGGAACTTGACTTGCGCTTTTTGCAGCGTTAGTCAAGTTTTGTTGTTGCTATTAATCATTTTACTTGCCACCAACGGGTCTACCAAAGCGGAAGGCGTTTGTCAAGTGCAGTTGGTCAGCTGCATTGGCGTTGCCATTGTGTGTGGCGTCTCACCTAGTCACCCATTAAGCCAATAGTCATTTAGCGATTTTATGTTGATGCCAGACGGGTCATTTACTTACGGGTTGTTGCTAATTATAATTGTAATTGCAATTGTCTGCTTTTATGGCCGACACTTGGCGGTTGCTGGTGACGACAGCTGCTTGTCGGTCGCGTAGTCGCAGCTGCTGTGGCCCGTTTTATGATTCTTTGTTGATTTAGTATTTTTCTTTTGCAAATTTATTATTATTTGCTCTTCTTTTGTTAACTGTTCTTTTGTAGTTTATTTTAGACAAATTTATGCACAAAAAGTTATTTGAAATTCCGGTTAGACTCGTAGACCTTTTTGTGGCTTAAATCGCAGTCGCTGTCGTCCGAACCTGTTTTGTTGCCAATTAACGCGAAATATTACTTGATTTGCGTTGCTGTAGTTGTGTTCTAACTTGATAACATTTTTCATGCTCATTTGTTACCAATGTTAATTTTGGTGTATATATATGTATATGTGTACTCTTATTTTCTTCTCAGCATCATTAGACAAATACAGTAACTGAAAGAGAGGTTACTGTACAGAAAACATCGTAACTATAGCTATATAACGCTAACTAGCCTCTCTGCTGCTAGCCTCACATACGATTAAATTATGGCTCATTTCGTGTTTCGAAAAAATTACCAAAAATTATAATCAATGTCTAGCCATTAAGCTCATTTTACCAGTTATAACTTTCTCAATTGTTGACGTATTTACATGAAATTTTCGGCAAAGTCAGCTCAACACTTGCCAAACTATAAATGTGTATATACGTTATAAGGTGAGGTTGGAAAATTTTTAGCAAAATGTAACATCATAGCCTATTTTGCTAATCCCAGCTTACCTTTAATATTTCGGGATTTGGCAAAGCTAATGTTGCAGTCTGGCTGGCTTTGTCGTAAAGTTTGACATTTTTGATATTATACATGCTCAGAACGTTTTGACATACGCTATTGTTGTTGTTTACAGTAACTTAAAATATTCAACTCGGTCCAAAAATGGTATTAAATCGTGAACATTTTTGTGTGATTACTTTTTACAACTTTCGACGTGAATTAACTCAGTAACAGTGCATCGATGAACTTCCTTAAATTTTTGACGCTGCGGAAACTATTGATGCTGTGCACAAACTGATTTTGCTAGATCGTCCTATCATGAGATAAGATGGAGACAACTATAGGTATTAGTGGGACCAGCATACATTCAATACTGCATGAATATTTTTCTGTGAAAACAATTTGATCACATTAGATCCCACACAATTTGTCAATCGCTCAAATAAAAGCTCGTACCGATTGGTCGAGAGAAAGTTAAACATATACGATAGCGGTGATTCATTTTAAAAGTTGGCAAGAATATTGCGCATTTGACCTCCAGTTCCAAGCTCCTCTCAATATCGAAGTCCAAATCGTTGCTGTTGCGACTATTTTAAGGGGTCAAATACATTCCAGCATATAATTTTATTCGTTTCGCAGACATCTTAAGTAATTCTCAACTGATTAATGAAATAGTGACACAGAACAATGATGATTTCGAACAAGATTTTTCTTACCAGCGTTGTAAAGGTAACTCGAACAAATAACACTGCAACAAAGTTTTATTAATAATGAGGCATTATTTTCGAAGGCGAGGTATTTCCGAGTTCGTGACCTTATGCAATCGACTATGACTTATATGATATATTTACTGCAATAGCAACAGCAATGACGCAACGCATTAGACCGTTATACATAAATCTGTACATAATAACGCGGCTGTTATAGTTTATATGCAACAACTGCCTGTACACACACACACACACACACACACACACACATGCACCTATACACACATGCGCCATTCAAATCAATTCAATTGCTGGCATTGTACCATTTATGGCCTTTTCCTGTCTCAATACTGCCACAAACCTAACGCGACCACTGCTGCCGATGACGCGAGCGCAACGACACTGCCTCTTTCATTCAATGCGGCAGCCTTCCACAGCGTCGACAGCCGAAGGTTGTTGCCCAAACCCCAAAGTGATGGAGGCCGCATAACGGCGGCGCTTAAGTACAAACTTTGTTCATTTATTTGCGGTTATTAAATAAGTTAAGTTTTGCCTCACACAACACAATAACAACAACAACAACAATAACTCGCGAGTAGAAATAGTGTAAAAAGTGCGAAACAATTGTTAACAGCAACAACAACAACAGGCAAAAAACATTGCTCATAACAATAGAAATAATGGCCTGCTTTCGCAAGCACTGCCACAGATTAGAGCGCATCTATGCGCGCGGCATGCAACATCAGCAGCTTCAATCGCTGCACACCATAACAGCAACTGGCAACAGGAAGTTTAAGCAGCAGCCAAACCAATAGCGAAATCAAAGCCAGACGTATGTGTATACATCAGTGTGTGTGTGTTGTTGTTGTATGCTAAATTGTTGCTGCCGCTATTATTGTTACTCTATTGCCGCACTTTCCATTCATGCCACATGCGCGCATGCACACACACCAGCGCCCATATGTGTTGTGGCAAGCGCATTGCATGTCCCGTTGTTGCTATTGCTGCAACAATTCATATTAATACTGCTATTTTGCGCCATTGCATTAGCAGTGGTGCAGCAACAACAACCACAAGCAGCCATAACTCGCTTGAGTTTGCTTGACTTGTTGTTGCATGCGTCGTGATTTTTTCAGTTTTTTATTTTTTTATTTTTTTTGCTCTTCAATGCGCATGCCCCACCCTTTGTGCCACGACCGCCCTGTGTGCTGCCCGAACGCCCTGTGCCGCCGTAGCTACCACTTGGCATGGCGCAGCGAGGCTTACTTTCTTGTAGGCTCCAACTGCAGTCGTCGGCAGCTAACTTGGTTGCCTCTTGGCTGTGGCAATACGCCAATAACGTGACTTATTACTTTCGTAACTCATTTTGCCGGCTTTGTTGTTGTTTGTGTTGCTTACTGTTGTGTTGCTTTTTGTGTTGTCTCATGCAATTGTTGCTCGAGTTTTGGTTTGTTGCACATAGTCTTATTTCGTTGCCATTGTTTTTGCAATTTTTTTTTTGTGTTACTGTTGTTGCCACATAGCACAGTTAGCAATAGTTGGTAATTAGTTTTCCTACGGCAGCATTCTCCCTTTGCCAGCAGCAACAACAACAACTATCTAGTTTTTATTTTCTTTGCTCTGGTTCATACTCGATTGCGCCTCATTGTTGTTGTTGGTTTTCCTTTCTTTCAGTTTCCTGTAAAGTTACTTTTGCCACTCAAAGTTTTCCCTTACACAGTTTTCTTGCGTGTTGCCAATAGTTTTTCTATATTACACTTTTAGTTGCTGCTTGTTATTGTTGTATTTGTTGTTTCCTCAGTTGCTGGCAGTTAGTAGCATGTTATCGCTTTTATTTGCTTTCTACACTTGAAGTTTTTACTAAATTTTGTTTTTGTTTTGCCCAAACTTTGCTAAACTTTCGCACACTTGTGTTTCCTCGTTATGAAATCTGTAAGTCCTGTCGGTAGGTGTTAATAATTGTGCTATCAATATTTCTTTTCCACAGCTAAGCTGTTGAATTGGTGCGATTAAATAACTGTAAACTTGTTGTTACTTGATTTACTTTTTGTTTAAGTGGTGTTCTTGGAAATTTGTTTCGTTGAGCAGTTCTTCATTGAATTGCAAAGATTCGTTGCCTCGTGATGAGGGATTTTAGAAAAGTATGCTGAATTACATAAAATTAGACACGTCGAAATTTTGTTTCTCATAGTACTGCTTAACGCTATTAATTATACCAAAGTAAGCTGTCAAAAATTAGAAGATTTTCTTTCTACTCAATCAGCATTTTTCAGGTAGACTTAAAGAAAAATATTTAAAAAAATATTTTTTTTGTGGTTTTAATTCGGTTTTATTATTCAAACTAGTTGCTTTCGAGTGCAATACAACGTTTATAGCGATCTTCTAACTACTCGTTATAATTTTTGCAGCACGATTAGTATATTCCTTCAATATATATTTAAATTTCAGCGGCTATCTCTTCACTGTCGCTAAATTTCTGCTCAGTGCGCTTTCTCTCGAAGGTCTCAAAAGGTTAAAATGTCGCTTGGATTTAGATCCGGAGCATACTGTGAATGTGTAAACAGTTTGAAGACCAATTCATGTAATTTTTCCTGCGCATTTATTGTTTTAACTCATCACGTGTCTCTTTTTCCGCGTTATCGCACTACAATGATTTAAGAAATGATTTATAATATCCATTACTAATGATTTGCTTTTGCAATGCAGTCGTTACAAGTTATTTCCATGCATCCCTAAGCATAGTCATAAATCAGAACTGTGCCAGCTGACTGGAAATTTCATTGTTCTCCTCTATTGGATTATCGCTTATGTAGGGTTTTTCAATAAGAGTGTTATGATTTAAAAAATAAAAAATTAAAAAAAATAAAAAGCACTAATTGTTAAGAAAATGTCAAATATTTTTTATTGAATATGTAGTACAATCGATACAATTAAGTTCTGAATATAACATCATTTGAATGGTCTACACGACTCTTTTTGCAGGAACAAATTCGATGAACCCAATTTTTGAGTACTTTTTCCACTAAATCAAGTCGTATGTCATGAACAGCACGTTCAATATTGACTTCTTAAAGCTTGAAGAGAGTCTGGCTTATTGCTTAAGACCAATGACTTCAAATAACCACAAAAGAAGTAGTCAAATTATGTTAAATCACGACTTCTTGGAGGTCATTCAATGTCACAATTTCTTGAAATTATTGAAACTCCAAACTTTTCTTGCAATAATTCGGTTGTTGCATGTGCTGTGTGGCACGTAGCTCTGTCTTGTTGGAACCAGCTGTTGTCAAGTTCAACTTCTACCAATTGCGTCCATAAAAAGTTGGTTAGCATCGATCTATATCGCTCTGCATTGACAGTAACGGTGGCACCAGCTTCATTTCGAACGCAGTACGGACCGATGATTCCACCAGACCAAAAACCACACCAAACTGTCAATTTAGTTGAATGCAATGGTTGTTCATGAATAATTTGTGGGTTTTCTTTGCATCAGAAGCGCCTGTTGAAAATGAGCCTCATCGCAATAGATGATTTTCTTAAGAAAAAGAATAGCGATAGCACAGGTGAACGATTATTACGAATTGGCAAAAACGCACTTACTTTGACAAGAAACTTTGATAAGGAAATTGAGTAATTTTTAAATGTTGTGCTTGCGTATATCTTTCAATGAAAAAATTGTGACATTACTGAATGCAATGAAAAAAAAAATGCAAGCTCACAGCACATAGAAAATGACTGAAATGGCCCTTAAAAATCATTGCATCCCTATTGGAAACTCCGTTACTTACTATCGCTGCTAATTACAAGCTGATTTATTTCTATTTGTCACAAAAGCGATTATCTCATCGTAATTTGTCATGACAATATTTCGCGCTTTGATTTATGGAACAGATCGTAAAACTAACACAACGTACATAACAGCCATTACAATACAACCTAAACAAATATGTGTCTGCTTTTGCTTATTAGACTTAAATATGGTATATACTGGCGTTGAATATACGAGCATATGCATGTATATAGAATACTAAGCATTTTGCCAGCGTGCGCTGGAGCAGCTGGTTGCTGGTTAAGGTTCAATTGTTCTGAAATTTATGCTTTCAGTGCCACTTACTTTTGAAAAGCACTGTTAATTCTTTATTGTATGATTTGCCCTAAATCGTTTGCGCCAACGTTTCACCGATCAACTGTTGCCTAATCACTCAACTGTTGCGAATAATCGATGCACTGATGATAAGCGCACACACACACACACACACTCCCATGCAAGCGCAACTCTAAGCGCCATTGATTATTTCTCTATGAACTGCAAATGGAAATTTTCGTTCTAACTCAGCGCGGGTCGGAGGGTGGACAGCTGCTAGTCGGTTAAACAGCGGCAATTTTGTGGTACATCCTCTGTCGATTTCGTTTTTTACCGCCGAAATGCGCAGCGCTTGGCTACTCTTGCGTGTTAAAGCTTTCGATTGAGGGCGGTGCTGCCGCAGTTTCTGTTACTGTGTGTGTGTGTGTGTTGTTTAAATGTTAAATGTGCGCCGGTAAATGTTACAAAATTGGTAAATGGTCAATTATAGCAAGTACTAAATTGCCATTGAACCATTTGATTTGTGTTCGTGCTGCGTCATTATTTATTCATTAGCGCAAGCTAACTTATTTGTTGGCGCTTGCAACTCACCTCGCCTTAAATTTGATGCGGCGGCAGTAATTAGCTGTTAGATAGAATCATGATTTTATCTTTTTAATAATTTTCCGCCCGCTTTTTTTTTTTAAACTGCTTGTAATCCAAATTACCTGCGGATCAAAGCGCAGTTGCACGCATTAGTTAATTGCAACATTTGCAACACTCCAACACGCCCTCTGCTGCTTTGCGCTTAAAAAATGTGAACAAAAAAACGTATACGTCTCGTCTTATGACCCATTCTTGCGCTATTTTTCATTCAATTTTGTAACTGTTTTTGCTTTCTCAATTGCACCCGCTGGTGCCGTTACGCAGCACGAAAGTCATTGGCGCACGCTGTCTCTGTTGTCTGCTTGTGTTTTGGTTATTCTAAAGCAGTCGCTACGCTTGTTGCTCCATTTGTCACGCCGCGCGTTTCTAGAATTAATACAACAACAACAACACCACAAGACCGATTACAGCGTCTGACGCTGCAATTACAACTCGCCAATTACCTTCATTAACAGCACCGTTTTAAAGTGTATATTTTTGTCAACAACAAGTACAACAACAATGTCAGTGTCAGCTTGTTGCTTTTTGGTCCAGGTCTTTGCTGCTGTGCTTAGCGACGTGGTCTACCACAAGCCAGGCGGATATAATTGCAAAGTTGAAACACTTTGACACACATTTAAATTTGTTTTTGTTTTTATTATTTTTTTTAAATTTTTTTTATTTTTTTGTTACTTTTATTTTATTTTTTATTTTTTTTTTTCTTAACCTTAATGTTCGCTTTGCTGCAGTTACATGTGGAGACTGTGATTGCGCAAATTGGCGCAACGCAAATTGAATTTGTATCCAAACTTGCGTCGGTAAACGTTAGCTTTACCTCGTGGAGCTGAACGTTTGTCCCAGAGATTCTTACTTGAGTGTTTAATAATCTGCGGAAAGTTTAGTGGTACTTTAAGTGCTCACACCGGCAGCGATTTCAATGTTTGCGCTACTTTTAGTCATGTCCCAAAGCCTTAAGCGCCAGTGAAAACATAGCCAATGCGGTTCTTCACTGAGAGCGGTATACTAAAAAAGCAGTAAAAAAGTAAATTTCGAGTAAAAATTTGTTTGGACAAGAAAAAATTATTTTTGGTTTAAACTCTTAACATTTATATAAAAATTACCGAATGTAACGATTTTTGAGAATTTTTTTTAAGTTGATAACTTTTAATTGGCCAGAAAGAAGACTCTCCACAGCTTCTAGAACACTTATCAAAATTTTTTTTACGAAATAAAAATTTTAACTCGATAATTTACTTTGAAACTGAGTGGGCCGCTTCTAGATGTTATAAAAATTATTTTTTTGTCCGAAAATTTTTTTTTTTTATAATCTAAAAATTTTACCCTCAGGCTAAACAAAAAAAAAACACTTTTTTATTTCGCTCCACCCTAGTATGTAAATATAAGATCAGACTGCTGAAGTCAAAAACTGATTGAACATAAAACGTTGAATGAGTCAAGTACCAAGAGCGAACCCGACTGATACAGCAGAGCTTATAAAAATTGAAAGCATGGTTTTATTTGATAATGCAGTTATTAAAAAGCGCGCTTTGTCGTAAATAAAAACAAGAAATTAATTTAATAAAAATACAAATTTGTATTTATGCCTTTGTTAATTTTATACAAGAAATGTTGTTTTAATTGCCGTTAAGCTCAGCTGGATGAGCTAATAGTAGCTTTTCGATTTATTTTTGGTGCTCACATGCAATATTCGCAACTGGTTTGGCTGCGTAAGTGTTTTTTTAAATTTAAAAACACACACTCTCATTAACATATACATATTTGTTTAATAAAGTTTATTAATAAGAGAAATATTAAGGCGCAACTCGGTCGCTGGCGGCATCACACATGTCTGAGCCGCTTGTCTCTAGCATTTAAGCGCTGCTGACTCATTGGCTCGGCGACGCACGAAGGCGCGTTTCGAAAACACGTTTAAAGTCATGTGTGGCGATTTTTTTTATTTCTATTTTTTTTTGAATTTTTTATAATTTTTATTTTAAATTTTTTTTTTGTACTCGTGGTACGTGCCACCCTGCGCATATGTATTTATGTACATATATTTATGAATTTTCTCTTTTAATAGTTGTTGGCATTTTTGTTTTGCTGACAATATGTCCCAACGGGATTTTAACGATTTATTGTTTGATCGTTTGGCCAATTCACAGAAATTAAAATTTTCACAATTGTTGTTGTTTTTATTACACACTTGCTTGCGTTTCATCGTCAATATGATTCATGTAGCGACAATCAACGTTTGTTGTTGTAATTCAAATTTAAAATAATAGCCATTGGAAGCTTTGCATATGCGCGCATTGTTGTTGTTGTTCGTAACTGCGAATCAAAAGTTAATTGCTTGCAAATTTTAAGCGCATTTCCAGCGAATATCAACAAATTCACATAAAATTCTAGTGACTTTGACGTTGACGTTTCGTCTTATTCAACATTTGCAATTACAAAAACGAGCATTTTGTGTCTGTGTGCGTTACGCGCATACCCCCTGAAGCTGTGCTCTAATACCATTTTCCTCCACAAAGTTTTCTATTTATTTACTGTTAAATGATTTTCGCCAAAATCAAATTTGCTACAAATACGAAATTCTGTGAACTGCATCGCTTCTTTCAACGCCAACTTTGTTTGTTATGTCTTGGAATGATTTCTCAATTTATTTAATTTCCCAGAACTCGTTTGCGCTGTGTTGCTTGTTTATTTTTTCGCACATGTACCACCGGATTTTACTGCGCTAAATTTATGCTTTTAAATTTGTACGTGTTTTTTGTTGTTTTTTGTTTTTTTAATAAAATTTTCTTTTTCTTCTGCTTGAATCTTTGCCGTGAAGACGACAAAAAATTAAAAACGAACCGTAGCATCTCGTCGTGCTTGTCAGAGTCTTGATGGTGCATGAAAAAAGCAGCAAATACAAAAAACATGAAATAAAAAGTAACAACAACAATTTTATAGCCAACTGGAATTGAAGCGATAATTGCCAGAAATTTAATTGGGTCAGCTTGGACAATTGGCTGACAATTTATTTTGGATTTCCATTAAAAGCGCTGCGCTTGCTGTGGCACTGTGTAGGACGTCAGACAGCGTCGCTTTTGGTTAGTTAAATAAACTCTACGCTTCCTTGAAATGTTTTGCTTAGTTCATTAAAGTTTTTATCTGACATAAATCCTACAAATGTGAAAAATTTACTTTTATTAAGTTTGAACTGAATTTCCAAGGCAAAATTTTTATACTCTTGCAACATGTTGCTACAGAGTATAATAGTTTTGCCAACTAACGGTTATTTGTAACATGTAAATTTACAAGTTAAAGATAGTGTTAGGTATATAGTATAAATGATCAGAATGACAAGACGAGTTGAAATCCGCGTGACTGTGTGTCTGTCCGTCCGTCCATTTGTCCGTTGGTTCGTCCGTCTGTCTGTGCAAGTGATAACTTAATGAAACTTGGTACACATGTTCCGTGGCAAAACAGTAAGAACGCGTTCGTAGCTGGGCTGGCCACTGGCACGCCCACAAAACGCCATTAATCGAGAACCTATATTTTGCCATAACTAATCACTAAATTAATATATAAAACAGTTAGTTGGTAATGGGGATTGCAGTAGCAAAGAGCACCTGTGATTTAAAAAATGGGTGTGGCCCCGCATCGTCCACATTTAGTTGATATCCCATATCTCCGAACCCTACTCGACCAATGTCAAGTAAATTCTGTGTACAAAATAATCCTGACAATCCTATGTGACATTGTGAAAATGGGCGAAATTGATCTAAAACCACGCCTACTTTCCATATAGCGCAATTTCAAATTCCATATGATTCTTTCACTTTCCTGTACACAAATCACATCAATGAATATAGTCGGATAAAAATATGCACAAATAGTGCCTTGAGGTATTCTTGCACGTTGCAAGAGTATAAATTTTTTGGTTACACCCGAACTTAGCCCTTCCTTACTTGTTTTGTTTTCAAAAAGAAGTACATAAAATTTCAAGTATTAACAGTTGGCTGCGCCATTTAATTGATATCTCAATGCAAGGCCGATTTCTTGACTTAAATTGTGTGTTTTTATAAGTTGGCAACACTATTGTACAGTTTATTTGCATTAAAGATGCGGTTTTCTAAATTTAAATATAATATAATATTTTGTTCAATACTTATCTAATTTGGTAGCCTATTATTTTTTTAATTTTTTTTTTTGGAAAATTTGGCAACCCTAAAAGTTTAGACTTATATTTTCAAAATTTTAGTTTATACCTGCTTTTAAATACTTTGTTTCGAACACAGCCATAAATATTATTATTGGTGGTGTGCTAAATAGCTGGCAACACAATTCAAATATATTTTTCTTGCAAATAGTGTTTTAGATATTTTTTAAATTTATAATTGTGAGATATTATTGATATTTATAATTTTTAATTTCACACTTGAATTTGAAAAAGCTGGCACATTCTTTGAGCTTCATCTTCGGTGATTTGTGTAATCTTTCTGCCTTTCTAATCTTTTTTTTCATCACTTCCATCGCCTAACACCCATTGGCTCGCCTCCAACTATTTTTTTTTTTCATAATTTTATCTAATTTTCTAATTGTACTACAAGGAAGCCACATCCACTCAAACACACATACACACACAATGTCACCTTTGTCAACTTGTTGTTCTTAATCCATTTAATGTCACGCTGGCCGCGAAAAGAAAGTACAAAAATGTTCTGTGTGGTATGACAACGTCGTAAATCAAACAATTAACAGCGCTGGCATCCTTGACCCACACACAGACACACATACACACCATTGCTCACCCACTCATTTGCATAGTAATAAAATGCGGCGAACAAATGATTAAACTGCGGCAACGTGTTGAGCATTGTAAAAGCTTAAAATAAAACCCAAAAAAAATAAAAATGTTGCAACAACAATAAAAACGCTAAGAAAAACTCAACACAAAACAGCAAAGCAATGAAATAATGCAGCGCTTCCTTCGCCACACACACACACCCAAGCGTGTAAAAACTCAAACTCACATGCTGCCAGCAAACACGTGTAAATATATAGGTATGTATGCGTGTGTGTGTGTGTGCATTTACTCCAGCAATCGCAATGCAAAGTGCTATTCAAACAGGATATGCCGAGCATTAGCGCTAATAGCATCGTATGCCAAAGTGCGCCTCGAGTTAACGCGTTGCGCGGTCAGGGTGAGATGTTGCGTAAGTTTAAGGAGTGGTTTGAAGCAGCATAAACCATAACTCGTAATAAAAAAGTAACAACATTAACTTAAGGTCATCCAGGTTATGGCGCTACATAGCATGAAATGGCATGCAAACTGAGGCACGCTGCTGCTGCCTCTGCCATCTCCTTCTGCTTCTCCGCCGGCTCCTGCTGCTTTCGTTTGTGACCATAAAAGTACAACACGAAACCGAGTTGGGTAGGTTCGATCATATTGGATTACTGCCGGCTATTCGCTGCTAGATAGCAGCACTACGGCTGATCCGGTAGCATTTAAAATATTGATGGAATTTTTTATATGTATGTGTTTGCGTCGCAATGGTATGAAGGTCATCTGAAATTACGTGATTGAAATTTAACATGAAAGCATATTACATATACGTAACATACCCTGCAATGTGGCGTACTAGTTGTAAGCTGTTGTCGAACTAGTCATAATAACATTACCTAGTTAACTAGTCAAGCGATTAATCTATTTTTCATACAATCATATATGAAATTCATTCATATGAAATCTCAATTGTCAGATTTCCTTCAGAAATATACCAGTGCTTCACTAGTTTTCTTCAAATAGGTTAATGAAACAAGTAAGCTGCTGAGACGCTTGATAATGCACTACAAGGCAACAGTCAGACTGGAAAGTTCGTATTACTTCAAAGGAAAGCATACTCTTTTTTTGGTAAATTTTGATTTTATCATACAAGATTCCAAGATACAAGCTTCGATGTACTGATTATAGCGTTCTCCAATTATATCAATACCATTTTTGTCGCGCTATTTGTCGCTTGCTTCAAAAGAAGCCTCAGATGCCGAAATAAATTTTTCATTGTCGATAAAATTTAGTTGAGACGCAGCGAACTCGGAAGCTATTAAGAGCCCATTTATTGCAATTTTGCCCTTCAATTTAATGCATCCCCTAATTTCCATACACGACAAGTCCAACACGTCGCTAGATGAACCTCATTTTTTCGTCAGTTCAGCAACCATTCTCTTACGGTCTGTGCGCATGAAAACATCACTGTGTGCCAGTTGCTATGAACTTGGATGGAAGCTAACTTGCAACTCTTCCATGTAATTTAATGAATCTCCAAATTGTCATAAACGATATGTCCAACACGTTTTTTCGATACAGTTGGCGTGTCGGCTATCTAGGTGACGTTTATTTTTCCGTCAACCAAAATAATTTGTGTAATATTTGTCTGAACAGCCGCTTCTGAATGTTCACTGGGTGCATCGCCTTCGTTACATACATATGTGCATATTTATTTACAAAAATATTGTTTATTGCATTATTCAAAAATATAAGTTTTTATATTTATTTGGTCACCTCATTATGTGAAAAATATTCAAATTAAATGCTTAACCGATCATTTTGTCCGAGTTTTTGTTATGTGCTAATGAAAATTATATTTTCCTAGAAAACTGCCTATTTTTATTGCAATATTGTAATCTTATATAATTGTTGTTTACAATTTGCACGAATGAGGGTGTGAAACAACATTAAGACACTCGACTTAATTATAGCAAACAACAATTTGAAATAATAATATGCATATAGACTGCATAAATCACAATAAATAAATACATTAATTGTGAGACTTTCTAAAATTTAGTGCAGCGCTATAATTAATCCAATGGATTCTCTAAAATGACTTATTACACCGCAACACGTAAATAATTCAACTACTAAACGTGCGGTTAGTAAAGCTAGGCACATAGTGCGGCGTACTAATAAGGGCATAAGCAAACCGAGCCACACAGTGTACGCCGTGTGTTTTAAGGCAACTTTGTTACTCTCATTTTCCTTGTTTACCTTACTGCGCTGCCCACCACACCACTTTATGCTTACCCTTAGACTACACTTAGATGATAGTGTCAACAAACAAATATACATCAATTCATAAGTGAAAAACATAAATCTCAATAAATTGATAGTAATTTTCGTAACCTACTTGTACACATACGTTTGCGCGCGATTTGAAATGCCACCGCCAACAGCCTTCCGCTAGGCAGGCGGGGGGCTGGCGCGTTTGCTTTCCAACAGCACAAATTTATGATTCGCAATTATTACTGACAATCAACGAGAAATGTAGTGGCAATTATTGTGGAATCAGCGTAAATATAGACAATGAAAAATAACAACACAAACAACGTGATCATTAATTGATGCCACTCAACGGACATTTTGCAGCGCTCTATAGCTTTTAATATATATTTTTTTTTTTTCATATTTTATTATGAAAATAGCGCTAAGCACTTTTCTTTATAACTGTAGCGGTATGTTAATTAAATAAAAGGCACACATGTGCCTCTTGTGTCTTGTTGTTGGTAGCAATGATCAGCTGGTCAAATGCACAACAAATCATAACGTGACACAATGACGGCGCAAAAATTAAATTTTACAACCGCAGTAAGCACAAATGCTGGATAGTGCAAATCAAAAACTAATTGTTTTAACAAATTTGAACTTGGCTTGTCAGCAACGCATGGCGGCAGCGCTTGCGCGGCGAAACGGCGTTCACACGTTTGCCTCGTTCATTGGCAAACTTGTTCGCCAACGCCGTTGCAGCGTTGCAATTCGTACGTTGAGCAGTTATGGCGTGTTGTTTGCAAGCGGTGCACCGTGACATTGCTGTCATACAATAGCTGTGCATGTGGAACGATCGCAATTATTATTGGTGACTGCTACCGTTTCGTCGCCAACGTCTTCAGCCGACGTTCACGCGCCGAATTTGTCAATCCTCGGCGTGACGTCATTTTCATAAAACCATTTGTGTGTACCTAAATGCTTGTGCACTTCACAGGCGTTCATAAACCGAGCGGTAGTGGCTAACGGCAATAACGTAGCCAAACAAAACGAAAGTTATTGATTAGAAATTGCTTTATCGTTTTATTTCAACAGCGACGAAAACAACAGCTGATTTGTTTACCTTACCGTTGAGCTTACGATCCAAAAGTTGGCCAAAAACGACACAATAAAACGCTAGTTAATGCTTACATACATAAATACATTTGTGACAATATTGTAATAAAAACAAACGCAAGAAATGGCGTGAGCTGAAAAAGTTTTTTTTTTTGTTCAATGTCCAAACGTCAACTAATAAAGCTCTTCGCAAGCGCACCAGTGCCCGCCTGAGCTTATAGCTAAGTATGTATGTGTGTTAAGTGTCGTTGCCAGCCAAGATAACATATCAATTGCAGCGCCGAAGCACCTATCGATCGTGGGCCGGCCTGCCTGCTTAGCTAGTATAAATCGCTGCCGCTCAAAGAACTTTTCTTGTGTACGGTACGACGCTCAGTGTTGGATTATGATTATCGTCGCTAGCATTTACTCATTAAGTTTGCCAAAGCATATCGATCGTGAGTGGCGCGATCGCGATCGCTAGACTATTGAATGACGCGCTTCTGGCACACACACACACACGCGTTCAACTGACTTAGCGCTCGTTCATATGCAAGCAGTTTATGTGAGACCAGGGCGTGACGAGGTAGCGGCGGCATGCAAAAATTGTACACAATTGCTTGTTGCGGGGCTGCGCTGACAGTTGTACATGCAAGCGCTGCTAGTGCTAGTTAGTTGGTCGGTCGGTCGAGCGGCTGGTCGTTGGAATAGTGCACATGACCATGTAATTGCTACGGCGAACGCGACAAAATTGACGTGAGAATAAACAACTAAGAATGAAAAAATTTATGAAATATCTGAGAAATAAAATGATAGAAAAATAATAAGTATTAAATAGACGCAGTAACATAAAACTAATCCAATAAATTGTGTGCTAGTGTGTGTTATGTGCCATACTACGCATGTCACCGCGAAATTTTTTTCACATTATTTCATAATATCGCAAAATTTTACAAAGCTTCTTAAGGCAAAAAGCCGTTTTTGTGTTTTGTGCGCTTGTATGGCTATGCGCCACAGCAACTTCGCTTCGCCGTGTGTAAATTGGAGCAGAGCATAACTCAAGTGTTTGATTGATCGTTGCCCTTGCCAGTAGCAAAAGCGTAAAACAAGAATTTAATGAATCACTTGCTGCTATAAATTGACCTGCTGACATTTTAAAATATACGGAAATTGTGTAACATCAAACGTATTTGCTTTCAATTAAAAATGATTGCGCTTAAAATAGCGCAAATTATACTTATTTATGCGAAAATAGCGTGAGCAAATACATGCAAATACATACATAAATGTATAAGAAATTGATATTCGAACTATGATAATAAGTTTAAACGTGAAACACGCCGCAGTGAAGAGCAGTTTTCAGCGATATTAAGCGTTTTTTTGTGACAATAACCGGAATTGACATAATAATTGTAATAAATGTTGGTTAAATATTACGCAAAAATCCATGCAGCTCTACGCGCATTGCACTTACACAGCTACAGTAACAACACCAAATAAATACCGAGTAGCGCAACCCGTTGAAGATCACTGTTCGCTGTATGTGACGCATAAAGTTTCTTCGTGGGATATTTTTTAATATCTTAATAAGCATAAATTGTGTACCATATGTGTGTAAGAGCCCGTAAGCTTCCAATTACCTTATTACAAACCACATTTTATAGCGCGTTAAAGATCTACGTTCGCTAGAATATAAGATAAGCCACATGTTTTGCATTGAAGTGCTGCTAAAATTAGTGGAATTCTTGAAAAATCGAAACATAAATTATTAATGATGGAAAAATTATATCAATCATTAGCGGCTGTCTAGATCGCTTGATCACGTGACTCAATAAGTGCGAATTCACGCTAGTAATGACAACAATAAGACCGCTAATTGTTAAACAATTTCACAGGTCAGCATTTGTAGCACATACAAATTGCTGTACTGGCAAATTTAAAGAATTAGTAAATGAAATCGCTTTGTAGCGTGCAGAGTAAAAGTGATCTACACAGCTGAAGATCAAGTAAAGTAAAGTGCGTGCACATGTCTAAAAGTGTTTTTTTTTTTAGGCAAAACAAGTGATTTGATAACAAATTAAATTAAATGTGTTGTAAAAAAATGTGGCATGAACCAAAAAAACTAAAAATAAAAAATTTCATTAAAAAAACCTGATATGTGTTTCTTTTTAAAAGAACGCGTTTAAAAGTGATCTGGCGTAAAAAAAGTTCTGCGCGCTATAGTACATAACATTTTGCATTGAAAAAGAAACTTTTCGCAGCTTCTTACGCAAACACAGTACCAGAAATGCAAACCAAAGTGCAAAATAATGATCTGCAGTTAGGAAAATGGTGATCTTCGTTTCGGCTGTGTGGGATTAATATATCACAGTGATTTGCATTACAGACATACATAAAGACCAGAAAGTTTGCGAAAATTGTAAATAAAACGAAAATTTTTTAATCTTCATCAATAAGCTTCTTCTGCAGCGATACACATATGCCACCGCTTTTTCCAATCATCGAAACATGGCGCTGTCCGTGAGCGGCTACAGTAACCGAACGAAAAATTGGTGTTCGTTTAGAACCAAAAAAGTGTTCAGTGTTTTAGATTTTAATGAGTGTTACTAGTTTAACGAATGATCGCAAAGCTGTGATTTAATAAGTAATTGTGCGTGGCAGAAAATGTTGACTTCTCATTATCTCTAATCAATAATGCAAAGCTTTAGCAATACTTAAACAATAATTAATGCAAAACTCAAATATCGGAATTAACGTACTCCACTCCAAGCAGTGTTCAGCGAAAAGAATATTTTTAACTTCCATGCACAAGTGCCATACATAAATATTATAAACTAATAAAAGTCACACAAAATTTTTATTGCCAATATCCGTGTTGAAACAAAAGCATTTGGCCGCTGCATATTTCGTGTATTTTGCACAAACATTTTTTTCTTAATCCCCTACCTCACACACTTGCTAATAAATTATGAAATTTAACGTGTCTCTTCCGCATTGGCTGCATGCACGTCATTGCCGCCGACAAATTCAGCTGGGATTTTGTAAGGTACACCAAATGTGTGGCATTCGTCAAGCCAGTGTAGTGGCATTAGATAGCGAATGCGCACATAACGACATGTGACATTACTCATTTCGTATCGGTACGCAACGCTGTGTTAATTATGTTGACTGCATACAGACACAGTTAATATTTCGCTTACTTTTATAAAAGTAATATTGTTATTTTTAGTTTTTTGACGCATAATTGTTTGACAATAATTCGTTGGCCATAAACTGCTTGTCGCAAATTATTGTACATATCGCCTTTTCACACGTTTGTTTTGGCCCGTCTTCGCATTTTGGCTATACTTGAAGGGCCTTAAAAATAACTACTCGCAATAAACTTTGAGCTTTTCAACGCTTTGTAGTGCTGCTTTTGGCATAGAGCATTATTGTTTGCTTTGTCTATCAGTTGTTGTTGTACTTGCTTTGCTCTTTTCTTCGTTTCTTTCTTCTGAATGCGTTACAAATGTAATTTGCTTTCTTGTTCTTCTCTTTGTTGTTTGTCTTGTCGCTTTTGAGCGCAAGCAATTGTCGTTTTAATTAAACTTTCAACTGGCTGATTAGCTGAATTCGATTCGCTTAATTTACAATTTACTTGCACACTTGTGCGCTCTGTTCTGCGTCTCTATGTCGTTCTACGTGGCGCTTGCATTCAATCAACTGCTCATCGCTCTCGTCTGCGACTCTTCGGTTCTACCTTTGCGGCACCACGCAATTGCGCGATTTGCAAAAGCTTTGCGAACGTCATGTCGTTCGACGTCGCTCAGCTGTTTTGCAATTGTAATGTTAAGAATTTTTTTTGATTAAAATTGATATTTTTCTGCATTTGCCCGCTTTCCGGCATTGCGCTGCTTTGGCTAGCCTTACCTGTGTCGCCGCAATGACTCGCCAAAGATATTATACTTCCTCGTTTGCTGTTGTTGCTTTCAATATACGCTATTATCGTGGCTGTTGTTGCCCGTTGCGCATTTTCATGTTCGTGTCAATCTAAAGAATTAAAATTTAAATATTTTCAACTTTTTTTCTCACCCATTCATTTCTTAGTGCACTTTTCATTCACCTAAACGCTGCCTGGTTAATATATTGGGCTCTAGGTGTTCTCTCATAATTATTGTTGCATGCAAATGTTTACCTACGTCAATTGCAGACGTCTGTTGTTTGTGATAAAAAAGCCCATTTAGTTTTATTGTTAAAACTATTTGTGAAACTAAACATATGATGAAGGAGCGTCACGAGTTTGCAGTCTTCTGTGAGCAGCAGAAGTAGGCGTATAGTTGGGCCCTCATTCCGTTGTTCTGATTATTGTTACTGTTCGCGCAATATGAAGTCAAGGTCAGTCCACAAAAATGCCTGGTACCTGTATTCTAGCACTTCTTAATGATATACGAATCAAATATTTAATCGCAATTTATATTTTATAAATATATATCGCAAATAATATTTAGCTAAAAATCGTTATGCGTTAGAAGTTTCATTTATTGAAAAAAAAAACAATTTTGCAGTTGTTTCAGGGGTTACATGGATTTCACTGCTTCAAAAAAAAAAAAAAAATTTTATTGTCTTATTGTGCATACCTCTATTCTAATCTATCTATCTTTTGTTTTATTTAATTCTATAACATCTCAAGAATATTTTCCTAAATTCTCAAGTTGATCCGAGTAATACTTTTGGAGATACAGCCCTCAAAAGTTTTCTTCTGAAAATTTCACAAAATCCTTATCAAATATGTATCTTCGGAATAATAAAAGGTTTGAATAAAACATTTCACTTTTTAATGAAAAAAATATACTATACAAGTATACTGGGCGGAAGTGACAATATTTTTGAAAGCGAAATATAATGATACCTTTTCGAAGCTTCAATGTCGATAAATTAGAGAAAAAATTACAAAATTTAGAATCGAATTATCGTTTTATTTTCATTGTTTTATAATCGATAAATTTGTATTATGATAAAAAATTTGTATTATAATCGAAAAATTTGTTTTATAATCGGTACATATGTATTATAATCGATAAATTTGTTTTATAATCGATAAATTGGTTTTATAATTCTAAGTTTTAATATCGATAAATTTGAGAAATTTTTTTCCGAAAATAATCGAATTATCGATATATTTTCATTGTTTTATAATCGATAAATTTGAGCAAATCTACTGGAAAATTATCGAAATAATAAATTATTAATTCAATAAAAATCATTATGCTATGCATTATGCAATCATTTGCTTTCAGTGCAAAATGATGCTCCTTTCTTCTTATTTTCTGTATAATTATGTTTATGACAAATAAAATACATAATTAATTTTTGTATAATAATTTTACATACTGAATTTATAACAAATTTAAAGTAATTTTAAAAGTATATATATATTTTTTTTTACAAAAACATCGCTAGCTCTTAATACGATATGGGCGTCACTCACTTCGAACCTTGGCTATTTGTAAAGCTACAAGATATGCGCTTTAGCCTTACAAATACCGTGTAAGTTTAATAAGTCAGAATATAAAAAAATACCTTACCTCTATCTATAACCATTCCTTTAGCTTTTGCTTAATAATCAATGCATATTTATCCGTTTTATTTTTTTCGATAAAAATCAGTAAAATAATCGATGGAGAGCCAAGATTTTTCTAGGTGTCATTAGTGCTCCAAATGTACACAAAACAATGGTACACTATTTTTTTTTTAATATTTAACAATATTTAACGATATATGTTCTTATCGAATATTATGGTTTCGATTGTTGCTATAACTTTTCCTCAATAGTCTTGCATTATTAACAAATTTTATTTTATTTTTTCGATTAAAAATTAGTATGATGATCAGTCGTGGCGCAAGTTTTTCTACACTAGTGCTCCAGCTCTACCTAAATCATAATTCATCTTCTTTTTTAATGTAAAATAGTTATCTATATTTATTTTTTGTCGAATATTGTTATTTCGATTTAGTTAGCGATAATTTATAAAAGTTTTTTTTTTTTCGAAATTCGCCATATTCGTTATCTTTTAAGTGCCTTTTTGGATTGCAAATACTTTTTTGTGTTTGTAAATATATATATCTATTTTTTCACATTAAGCACACATGCATATACGTACATATGTATGAGCATAACAATCATTTCGCCTGTACTTACTCATTTTGTTACACGTTTTATCTATTAATTTCGATTAAATGGCATATTTTGCGCTGTAAGTCATATTCTTTGTTCTCTATGCCTTTTGCGCTGTTGTGCGCCCTCCCAATTCATTCCGATATCTTATCACTACGAATATAAGGAATGCATATACACATGTATATACATAGGTAAGCGTATATAAAAGTACATGCATAGTATGTGCAGAAGCTTGATGCTGATTTTTGAATTGGAAACTTGTGATTATTTTGCGCCGATATATCAAAGCAATATTCTTTCATGTTTTCGTTTTTGTTTTTGTTTCGGTATTAAAAAAGGGTTTGTTCGCTACCGTGCCCACATGTTTGCCTGTATAGATATACATATATATAGGAAATGTACCTTTCACCGCGCGCTGTTTTTTGAAAAAGTTATTACTTTGCTATTTGTCATTGTCATTGTGACTTGCCATTGGTTTTGTGCTCGGCAATTTCTTATATTACTTACTTACTTTGTAAATTGTAGACACACGACAATTTGCGCGATTTTACTTGGTAAGTATTTTCAGTAATTGCTATTTTACAGCGTGTGCTGAAAAGCACTTCCCCTTTCTGAATTACTGATGCCCTTACATTTACAATTTTATTGTCAACATGTGTGCAGCTGGGTTGGGTGTTGTCATTATTTATGATTCTATTTGAATTGCTAGTTTTTATTGCTACTCATTTTCCTCATCAAGCAAATTGTCATCGATTTGTAGTAACATGCGCAGCAATTGTTTGTAAAATATTCCTCATGTGTGTTTCGAAGCGTAAACGGCGTAGCGAAGCGCAGTGCTCAAGTTTAGGCTACTAATTACTCACTATTTGTAACAACTAAGGCAAGAACCTTAAAGATCAGTATAAAGTATAGGGTTGCTTTAGCGAGGTTTATGCTTAAATTAGCTGCGTCCATCAAAAAAAAGTCAGCTTTGTACTTTTGAAAATAATTGTCCACCATTTTCAACACATATATCTCCGAGAAATTACTGTTAAAAAGTAACAAAGGTTTCTGTAGTATCACATTTTGCCACTTCGAGCCTGCAAATCCTCGTTTTTCCGGTATTTATGCGCTTACACTTTTTGCTGCGTCAACTGGCTTGCTTGTGTTATACCCGCATAATTATCAATACTTTTTGTTTTTTTTTTTGCATTTGTGCTGCTTCGACATTAACTTCACAATTAACCCAAATGACGTCACTCATACGCCCTGTTCAACTCTGCATGCGTTACCTATCCCTGCATTATCTCATCGCAAAATCAACAAAATCGGCGCAGGCATAAAATGATTTTTATTGCTTTTGCTCATTTGCACACGTCAGTGCATGGCATTAAACCAGGCGTTTTAAGTTAATTTGTAATTTTTTGCATTTACTTATACTTGTATTTAGCACGACGCGTCAATCTGACAGTTCGGCAACAGGTTTTCGCAGGAAATTTCAAGCAATTTAAATGAAAGAAGTTATATTTAAAGAGAAATTTCGCTTAATTGCACTAATTTTCACTTGACGCCACCGAAAGCCTTGCACAGAATGCAAATTCACTTTTATTATTATTTATTTAGTAGATTCGGCGCGCTGGAAGTGTGTGTCCTTTCATGCATGAATATATTTCTGACACTTCGTTTCGTGTAAGAAAATGCAGTTGCAATTTTTTTTTTTGCATGTGTGGTTGTATGCCTTTTCTTTGTTGTTGTCATTAAAAGCTTATCAAACGAAGCATATGGTCTAAATAGCTGCTCAGTAGCGCCGCAACGCCGCAGCGCTTGCCTTCACTTCGAATTTTCACACAAATTACTTAATTCATGCACACACACACATACAAACAACACAGCGCATATTTGTAACATGCAATGCGTGTATAACGGGACCTTGAAATGCCAATCAATGCGCTGTCAAGCTGTTGCGTCTCCGCAATGAAACGGAGTCACTTGTGCCCCATCCACCACCCACTCACACAAACAGACACATATACTTTTTCACTTTGTGTTGCATGCGCACAGCGATAAGAATGATCTACATATTGCATGCTCTATGCACACACCAGCACACATACATACATACATATATACAGGCATACTTATGTATGTGCATAGCCGCTTGAGCTCATTTGTAATGTGAATTATTTACCTATTTAGTGTGTCACGCCAGCGATGTGGCAATACCAGCTGTATTGCCTTGCCATATGTTCGCTGATAAGCCATGCTGTCACACTATGGCAAGCGAGCGAAATGGCGGCATGCAAAATCCCGCCGGCAGACATATCTTGTTGCCAGCTGGAAATAATTAATTTTCCTATACGTAATAAGCATTAAATGACTATTGTTGTTGTTGTTGCCTGTTGCTTTCATTTTGTGACAAATGTGATTTGACATTACTAAGAGCGCTATACGGTAACGCGTTATCTCAATTGCTACAAGCATTCAAGCATAAATTATTTTTATGACGAAAATAGTTTTGATTTAAAAAAAATAATGTATTAGATGCTAGCTTTAGCTAAGCTTTATGTAAGCTAGCATCTATTTTATAAATTTATACAAAAAAAAAATGAATTAAGTGTGGTAAAAGAGCGAGTAATGCTAGTGTGACGTCAGCTTAGCAGTAAGTTGAGAGTATGAGTTGAGCGGGAATAGAAGCTATTTGCAAGTGAGGCGACTGTCAACGCATCCAGTGTTAAATTAGCTTAACTTAAAATGTCGGTTCAAATCGAAATCATAAAAACTCCCTGAGCATAGAGCATAAAGACCTTATGCAAAGTCCGTGTCGAACAAAAAATCTTCAGAAGTCAGCCCCGTATACACCGCGCGCAGTTGACTCAGTGTGCTAAAGTGACGTCACGACTGAAAATGACGAAGAGACTTATTGAACAAATTAAAATAAACTTTCTACTAATCAAGTGTAAAGCTTTACAAAAAACATTACTGAAATAACCGCAAAAAAAAACTATTTGTGCTTATAAGCTTAGGAAATTTACAGCAAGACAAGATAGCATTACAGATTATTTCGCTCATAAAACTGGTTAAGATTTTTCCTATTAAAACGCAACAAAATTTTCCACTTGAACTCAATTATAGTTTTCTAGCCAACAGTGTAAATTGACTGAAATTTATGTACATACACTCATTACATATTGACTGATTAACTGAATGTGTACATACATACATAAAAACATATTTACACAAGCACATGAGCGGCTATAATGGTTCGCTTGCCTGCGCCCTCCTCACTGCCGCTTACGGCGGCTCTTCCAGCTGTCTGCTGAATTTCAACAATTATTTCGTGTGTATAGTAATAATTGCTCTGGTGTAGCCTATGGCCGCTGCAGTTATAGGTTCTCGCAGCGCAGCATATGCCCGCCTACATATTTATAACAACAGACGCACCTCCACCAAAAGCACATTTCCACCGACTGTTTGACACCGCCGTTTTTTTTTTTGTTGACTTGTAATGAGTATTGTTGCAACTGTTGTTTGTATTCCTCTACTTCTCCTCCTCCTTCTCCTCCTCTTCGCGCTGTTACTTGCGCTTGGGCGATACAATTGTACAAGTATTTACAGCTCTTAATATTGCCAACAACCGTTAAGGGAATACTCTCGTAAATAACAACAAACGCTTAATAAATATGCCTGGCCCAATTGGACTAAAGATTAAATACAAATGCAGGCGACGTACCTGTGTGTATATATGTGTTTTTTGTATGTATTCATGTATATGTGTGTGTGCAAACGCCAACATTGGTAATGGCAGAGCGTTGGGGTAAATCAACATTGTCGAAATTTTGTGTATCAACTTTTGCATACACTGTTTTTTGCTTGTTGTTGTTGTTGTTGCTGTATATTTACATTCAGCTGCGCGTTGGCGTTTGTTAATAATGTCGTCATCGATGTAATACCCAAAGTGGAGCAGGCGGCAGCAGTGCGCAGATAAGCGCGATTATCTACCTTTTATTCAAATAACTGCGTTGTGCGTCTGCAATAACTGTTCTTGCTCTTGCTCTTGTTTGCTTGGCGGTGGTGTGGTGTTGTGGTACGTGGTTGCGGCAATTGTTGCTTCGGCTGCAAGTTGTTCTCGTTTATTGCATTTTTTTAATTAAAATTGTTATTTTTTTGAATTTTTATTATTATTGCATAATTCAGATATTTATATATATATTATTTTCTTTACATGCGTTAAATATACACATATTCATTATTCCTTATAAAAATTTGTATTTTGCTGTTAGTTGCATTGTTTTTTTCATACGCTGAACAGGCTATATTATAAGAATTAGTCTCTTAGTTTTTGAGATAACGATCTAAAATTTTGTTCACGTCTTTTTCGCTCCAAGTGGACCACATTTGTCGGAACTGCTTATATCGGATCACTATAGCATATAGCTGCTATAGAAACTTAACGATCTAACTCCAGCGCTTGTATGGAAAATTTTTTCATTTGACAGATCGGATAACTAAAGCATATAGCTGCTATACAAACTTAACGCTCGGAAGCGAATTCTTGTAAGCTGTCTTGTGCTTTGTATATGTGAAGGCTTTTGTGCAAGGGAGGTTAACGTTTTTTCGTGTGTATTTTTTACTGTTTGTTTATTGCTTTTAATTGCCCTTGTTGATTGCATAAATAGGAATTTAAATAAAATTTTGCGTAAACTCATTATTTATTTGCCATTTTCTATTATTTGCTTGTGAAAGTGTATTAATTGAACATTTAAACTCCGCAATTTGCATGCATGTATTAAAATTTTTATTTTTGCAAGATCAAATACACTTGATATACATACGAGTGTAGTATGTGCAAAAAATATTCAGAACTTTAGCAAAAATTATGCTCAATTTAAAAAAAAGTTCTTAACTTTTAGCAGCTTGTTATCAATATGGCAACGTTTGCTTGTTTTAAATTATATAATATATTAATATTAATTACATATATACAGGTTTGCGAGTTTTTTAATAAAAAATAAGTTGTGGTAAAAATTAAATTTTCAAAAATATTTTTTTTTTAATTTTTAAATATAAACTTGGAATTAACTTTTGGTTTTCACGCCGGTATTTGAGTTTAAAATTTTTGAAATTACGGATTTATATTAATTATATACAGAGTTGTAAATGTTTTAGTTAAAAAAAAAAAAAATTGGTGTAAAAATTAAATTTTCAAAAATATTTTTTTTTTTAATTTTTAAATATAAACTTGGAAATAACTTTTGGTTTTCACGCCGGTATTTGTGTTAAAAAATTTTGAAATTACATATTAATATAATTTATATGCAGGGTTGTAAATGTTTTAGTAAAAAAAATTGGAGTAAAAATTAAATTTTCAAAAATATTTTTTTTTTTTTAATTTTTAATTATAAGCTTGGAATTAACTTCTTGTTTTCACTCCGGTATTTGAGTTTAAAATTTTTGAAATTACATATTAATATTATTTATATACAGGGTTGTAAATGTTTTAATAAAAACTAAATATAAAATAAACAAGTAAGGAAGGGCTAAGTTCGGATGTAACCGAACATTTTATACTCTCGCAAAGTCAAATGGTATACTCGTTTGAGATTTCTTTGTGGATTGACTGATATTTTCGGTAGAAGGTCAACTATAGGCACTGGGGTCCACATATTTAGTACTTAGGGGCTTGAACAGTTTTGGTTCGATTTAGAAAATTTTTGGTCACATGGTGGCATACTTTAAACGTATTATTCACGCAAAGTTTTACGCCGATATAATCATTGTTGCTTGATTTGCATAGTGGAAAGTGAAAGAATGAAGTGGTATTTAAAATGGTGTCATATGGAAAATAGGCGTGGTTGTAATCCGATTTCGCCAATTTTCGCACTATGACATAGAAACATGAAAAGAACGTTATGCACCGAATTTGGTTGAAATCGGTTAAGCAGATCTCAAGATATGGGTTTTCACGTAAAAGTGGGCTGTGCCACGCCCACTGTCTAATTTTGAACGCGGTTCCTATAAAGTCATCTTATACCATCTCAGAGATAAAATTTAATGTCTCTGGCGTGTTTAGTGCTTGATTTATCGCGCTTTTAGTAGTTTTTAACTGTACCGTTATATGGGGAGTGGGCGGAGTTGCCACCCGATATCAACTATTTTCACACCGTCAATAGAAGTGCTAAAAACATTTGCTTCCAGTGAATTTTGTTATTATAGCATTAGCGGTTTAGGAGCCCCTCCCTAATGTGATCCTGTGTACCAAATAACAGTCTTGTATCTTATTGCGGAGCTTAGTTATGGCAAGTTATTTGTTTTTGATTAATGGCGTTTTGTGGGCGTGGCAGTGGTCCGATTACGCCCATCTGCAAAACCAACCGTCTCACGGTACCATGAAACATGTCTACCAAGTTTCATAAAGATATCTCAATTTTTACTCAAGTTAGAGCTTGCACGGACGGACGGACAGACGGACAGACGGACGGACAGACGGACGGACGGACAGACAGTCACCCGGATTTCAACTCGTCTCTTCATCCTGATCATTTATATATATATAACCCTATATCTAACTCGATTAATTTTAGGTGATACAAACAACCGTTAGGTGAACAAAACTATTATACTCTGTAGCAACAGGTTGCGAGAGTATAAAAACTTTGGAGTTGGATTAAAAATTAAATTTTCAAAAAAATTTTTTTTTTTAATTTTTAAATATTAATTTGGAATTAACTTTTTGTTTTCACTACGATATTTGAGTTAAAAATTTTGAAAAGCATTTTAAATTAAGATATTCGGGATTACAAAATAAAATAAAAAATTTGATGATTATTTACTGAGAGTAATTACAAAATAAAAAAAGTTTATTTTAACTGTTAATCCATTTAATGCTGCCTGATAATTTATTTTAATTGAATTTGCTTATTATCTGCCATGTAAAATGCAAATTAAGCCATACCATACTCGGTATAGATATATTGTTTTTCAGCGATTTTTGAATAAAAAGTTTAACATTTTCAGTATAAGTTTTTTTGTACAAAGTTATATTTTGTATTAAAAAATTAACTAAACGCAACAAATAAGACTAAATAGTTGAAACTTGCAAAACAAAATTCTTGCTAATTATCTGGCAACCACAGTGTGTGCACATGCGACCTATTTTTTATCAAAATCTTTCCACAGTTTCTTTTAAAATTTGCTGCCACAACTATTTCTCATCAACTTTTTTTTATAAACTCATATGTACATTCGTATTTTTATATAACTGGAAAATATTTGGCCATTTAGCGCATATCTGTGAATTGACATCTTGCCATTTGCAAATTCACACACACAAATAAGCATACATACATATAAATATATACATATGTATGTAAATAATCCCGCAGGCAAAAGTAAATATAAACATTTATTCTTAAATCGTTTTTGATTTCTCCAATTTTTATTTTTTTTGCGGGCAATAAAGAGCTGCAAGCTTTGTGGTTGTTTACACGCATTATTGTTGCTCGTTGTTTATTTACTATTCCGCTGACAGTTGCTTTTTTAATTGAAACAATGATTTTAGCGCAACTTCAACGCCAGTTTGCTAATTGAAAATCAAATGCTTACACACACACACACTCAATACATGTATATGTATGTATGTATGTATGTAAATGAAATTGTGTGGCGATGTGTGTGTTTAAAGCTTATTTAATTTATTATTTGCTGAGTTCAAGAAAAATACAATTTAATGGAAAAATCATTGCTGTGCTGATTTATTTTGGCAAATATTGACACACTTTCTCAGCGTAAATAAATACATACATATATAGATGAAGTCATTTTGAAGCGATTTTATTGCTTATTCTCCATATGTTAAATGTTGCTTTGTGTGTGTCTTATAATAAATATGTATATACTAAAATTTTGTAATTAGTTATCAGGCATAAATGTTATCGCTTCAACTCGTCGAAAAACATCAACATTTCTATTCAATTTAATTCATTTCCACTTTATCAGCTAATAATTCGCATTAATTGACATTTTCGTTAAACACGTGTCATTTGTTGTTTTTTTGTCCAGTATCCTTAGGCCAAAAGTTATTGTATGTAAGTGTCTGGCGTGCGTTTATCTGCAAAAAAAACTCGAAATAAACAACAGATATGAGAAAATTTAGCAAAAGTAAAAACAAAGACGCACATAACGGTAATTGTTGTGCTGATATGATAAACAAGAAGTAGAACGTATAACAGTAAGCGTAGTAATAATGATAGAGGCAAAACAATGCCTGCTTGATTATTGCTTTACAGCTTGAGTTTGCTTTGTCTGAGACAGAAAAAGTCAACCATAAACAAAAAACAGAAAAAAAAACAAAAAAAAAACACAGAAAAAAATAAAATAAAAAACCAAGAAAAAAATAAAATAAAATAACAAATAAAAAAATAATACAAAAAACAAAACTCACTTTCGGCCGCACCGAAATTTTAATACCCTACACACGTGCATTTCTTATAGAATAAAAGTGTTTAAAAAGCTCTTCATCTTGATTTTAACCGTTCAGTTTTATGGCAGCTATATGCTATATTAGTTCGATCCAAATAATATGCTCAGAGATTGTATCATTGCCTTGGACAATCATTTATGCAAAAGTTCGTACAGTTATCTTATGAAATAAAAAAGCTTTCCTAACAAGCACTTTATTCCGCTTGTTCAGTTTGTCTGGCAGCTATAAGCTATAGTAATACGATATTGGCTGTGCCGACAAATGAGCAGCTTCTTGTCGAAAAAAGTACGTATGCAAGATTTCAGAGCGATATCTCAAAAACTGAGTGACTAGTTCGCGTATATACAGACAGACGGACAGACAGCCGAACATAGCTAAATCAAAAAAGCTCGTCACGCTGATCATTTATACCATATATGTATATACTTTCTAGGATCTCCCACATTTACTTCTGCGTGTTACAAACTTCGTGACAAACATTATATATCCTGTACAGGGTATAAGTGTTACAAATATGTTTGTAGTTGTGTATTTAAGTGTGTTAAAATGGCTCTATAAGCGCTATTCGTTTGTGTTTTGAATTTTTTTTTTTCGCTTAATTGTAGCACGTGTGTCGTTAAAAGGTTCACATGTATGTATGTATGTATGTATGTGTGTGTGTGCAAGTGTTGGTGGCGTGTCAATAACACACATCCACCTATTAGCATACATACATACATACACTGCACAATCAGAATGAATGAAGGAAGTTCTGTGACTGACCATGCTGGAACTCAGTGAAACCGCAAAGCTAGCGAGACGGCAAGCGGCGAGTGGCGCTGTCAGTTGCAAAATATTACACATACGCAGTGCAGCACCTATTATGCACATATTGACATATGTTGTTATGTATGTAGCCATCTAAATGACTTGCGACAAACCGCAAGCTTTGAGCGTATATGTTTGTGTGTGTGTGTGTATGGCTGTATGTATCTTCTTTGTGCTGTTAGACAGTATGGTGTGCTATGCCCACAAACACTTTCAACCCCTACCGCACCTTGCTATACGCTATAGAAAGCTGCCTTCGGTTGGCTATTCTACGTATAGCTCTGTGTTTGTTTTTGCGAAATGCTACTCAAACTCAAATTGTACAACACAACCGCGCTGTGTTCTACAGCAACGCTGGCTGCGACGTGGCGCAAATAGTAGAGCGCTCTTTGAATGCTCGACGTTTGACACTCAGTGTGCATATGTCTCAATACACAACGCACTGTCAACTAACCTGTGCGGAGTTAGTGTGAAACAAGCAGCCCCTAAGGAAACAATATCGGCCCACGGCCCGTGGCGCTCATCACTCAATGTTTTAGCAACGACAACATGCGGCGGAGCTTTTTTTATGGCTGTGCTTGAGATAAGAAACTGTGTTTTTTCTTGTGGTTGTTATTGTTGTTTTTTTTTTTTTTTTGCTCTTTGTTTTACTTTACTACTTTTCCACTTGAATCATATGCGCGGCGGTTTAGTTCATAGCGTAAGTGCAAAGAGACATGATTAAGTAAATTCGCGTTGGAACTTTAACGAAATACGTAAAAGTAAAAAGTGAAAAAAAAAATTAAAACGAAAATCAGAAATTAAAAATTAAATCTGCTTTCATTTAGATATGTACAGCGCTTAGCGTAAACTGCCAAAGCAGGTGTGCTCAGGAAAACAATTCAATAAATGTTGTGCTGATTCTGCAAAAACATATATTTTATCAAAAAAAATTGTATTGCGTCACAGCTGGACTGTAAAAACACAACAAAAACCAAAGATTTTCGACAATTTGTGAAATTATTGGAAGCAAAAACATTTTTAAGAAATAGCGAAAAGAAAATTAGTTATTAATTTAAAGCGTGTCAAATGCCAAAAATATGCTGTAATGCACTTGATGTGTAGCAAACTAACAGTATTATATGTACACATAAAAATAAGTTAAAAAATTATTAAAAAATAATCAACAAAAACGCCCAAAAGTGCTAGTAAATTTATAGCGCGTAAAACAGCGCGACGCTAGTGCCAAATAAAACCAAAGCAACAATCGCTTACACCTTAATCCCAATGAGTTTCGCCTTGGCCAACAGCAAAACTACCGATGAAACCGACACACCGCTCAACAACGCCGCTGTTACTGCAACAACCTGCACCGCATCCAGAAATTTCGCCAACAGCACAAAGACAACACAGTCAACAGCATCGCTAGCAGCAACAACAGCAACAGCACGCGCGTCTATTGCCGCACAAGACACGTCACCCACGCACTCATATGCCGCCAATCACTGTGCTGCAACTTCAACAACGATAACATTCAACCCCAACGTCACCACATTCACCGCACATTGGACGCACAATTCTAGCAGCGAGAGCAGCGGCAGCAGCAGCAGCGCCAAATCCTCATTTTCCTCCACAACCTACTCATCGGCGCTCTCGGAGGCATCCGCAGCAGCTGCAGCGGCGACGGCGACAACAACAACAACAGCGGCAGGAGCAGCAACAGTCACAACAACAACAAACGCATTTCGTGCAAATTCAGTTTTTGCCACAGCAGCGACACACCCGCCGACACGTCCACCAACGCGCAAAGGTGTTGCGACGAACAAGAGTCCCGCCCACGGACCCAGTTCGTTTGTGGTTAAATGTCTGTTGAAAACGGTGCGTTTTATGTGGCAGGTAACGGAGTTACCGACGAAAATCGGTGAGACAATTGGCACCATCTACAGATATGCGCAGGACTCGGTCGAGACTATACTCTGCGTAGCCGGGTGAGTGGCGCGCGCTTCACTAGTGTATTGGTTGCATAAAATTCGCATTTATGTAACATGTATTTATATTTATCGATGAAATACTTATCTTAAGGTTTATTTTTTTTGCAGTTTGATGAATTTACTGGCAGCTGTAAATACAATATAAATATGTATTCCAGCAAGTTTTTTGTGTTCGCAACAACACGCTTTTAATCGCTTATTCGTGTACTTTGTTAAAATATCCATACACGAGCGCCACATTTAAATATCATACGATTCTAATAAAGACAAAGCATTAACACAAAATTGCCTGCGGTCGTACGCACAGAAAGTACATTTGTACCTATATCACCTGACTTCACTTCCGCAACTATTTACCAAAAGCAATCTATCGTGAAATGCGTCATCGCTGTGTTACATCAGTGACGAATGTTTGGCCCTGTTTCTCGCTACTTTTTGCCCATCCACTGACGCTTTGAACTTTTTTAAAAAATGTTTCGAAACTTTAAGCTTTTGTGCAGCAGCTGACTGCTGCTTAAAGATTGTTCTAAGCGAATATTTTAAATTTTATCTGCTCTCTGTGTGTTTTAAACCTATACGCAGTAAAGCGGTTGTCTTGCGCCGAAGCAGAGTAAGTCAGTTAGGTGCGGTTTGTAGTCAATTGTTGGTATAATTTCACTAACAATTTTTTTAACGCTTTGAAAAAAATTATAATTTTATCACACTCGCTGTTCCTTGAATTTTCACGAATAGTTATCGAGTGAAAAAAATGCATGGATTTAAGAAAAATCTATATTTAAACGATCATATATGGTACAAAAACCACAATATACCCAATATACTTGTATATAGTGTGATCCATTAAAGAAAAAAACAAAAATTTAATGGTGAATCTTTATTATAATTCGAAAGAACATACTTTGGCATTTATTTTTTGAAGATTATCTCTTTCAAATGTTGGCCACGACTACGTCACAGACGGCCCTCCGTTGAGTACAATTTTCGATGACACGTTCAAGCATTTCGACTGGTAACTGACGAATGATGCGCATAATGTTTTGCTCCAGGGTCTGAATGGAAGCGAAATTGTACGCATAGACTTTAGACTTTACATATCCCCACAGGAGAAAGTCTAGCGGATATCACACGATTTTGGTGGCTTAAAACATGAAATTATCTGCTCACCGAAGTGTGCTCTCTATGCTGCAATGCCAAACAATAGTAAACAAAAATAACATTACAGTTTGACACGACTCAAACGTGATCTGTTAATTAAAGGTTATTGAAAAAAGTACCTCCACTTGTATCACGCGTTATAAATGACTCTTCGCAAAAATATTAGTATTATTAAAATTTTCGACTTTTAATCATATCAAGTAAGCTCTGAACCAATATGCTTAACGAAACTATTAAATGTTGATACTCAGCAGTTCCTTATCAAAACCACAAAGATATTTTAAGAACAACTGTTGAATGTGTAATTGCCTCGAACAGCATTTTTTGTCATACACTTACATAGGCTAAGCGCATGGTGGTAAGTTATAAATCATAAGAATGCAATGGTATCAGGGAATTTCTGAAATTTTTGAGAATGCGCGTTGTACGAGTAAACCGAAAAGCTAAGCTTTTTTTAGTACTAGTAGACCAGGGTAGATACATTTTGAAAACAAAAACTATTCATAGTAGAATGAAACCGATCGGAAACGACAGATAAAATAACAAATATTATATTAAAGGATAAGAATTTACGTGCGATCTAAAGTCAGAAAAAGTAACGGGGACGGGCATGGTTGTATTTTTAAAGGTTAAAAACGGTATATTTCGTTTTCTATAGAAAAAAGTCATATGGCAATGTTATAGGTAATGAAAAGATCTATAACTTTTATATACAGACTTTCTACATAACCTCAAAATTTATGTTAAAAATTCAAATAACCAACTTTTTGAGTTTTTTATTTTCATCTTGTACAAACAAACATTTTTTTTTTACGAATTTCGCTGTGTACTTACTTTCTTATGTTCCAAACACACTGTGATTTTTTTTTCTTTAATATTAACGAGGAAATCATATTTCGACTATAGATCGAAAAAACGCTCATTTTCAATCAAAAACTCTCAAGTCAAAATTTCAGAATTTTTTTTTTAAAGTTTTGAAATTTCTACTTTCTGATGGTATTAAAAATATACACATTATACTGAGGTAAATATGCTCAGGAAATGCAAAAATCGACCCTATTAATAGGGTGGAGCGAAAAAACAATTTTTTTTGCTTAGCCTGAGAGTAAGAAACTAAAAGAAAAAATTGAAAATTTTTTTCACACTTTTAAAGTAAATTTCGAGTTAAAAATTTCTTTGGACAATAAAAAATTTTGTTTCGTTTAAGCTCTTCACATTTATATAAAAATTACTGAATTTGACTGTTTTTGACTCAGAATTTATTTTAACGCTTAAGGAGAGCATGTTGTTATTTAAGACTTTTTTTCAAACTCCAATATTGACCACAAAATTTTTTTTTAAGTTGATAACTTCTAATTGGCCAGAAAGAGGACTCTCTACAGCTTCTAGAACACTTTTCAAAAATTTTTTACGAAATAAAAATTTTAGCTCGAAATTTACTTTATAAGTGAGTCCTATAATTTTCTTTTTTTTTTATAATCTAAAAATTTTAACCTCACGCTAAGCAAAAAAAAAAAAATTTCGCTCCACCCTACCCAATAAAGAGCTGAAAAACCTTTCGAAGCTGCTTGTTTTATTTCAAAAACTAAATCGAGTCATCCACTGTGTGCTTAGCCTAACATTTATTGAGAGAACTTCTATATATGCATTTGAAGAGAATTTTTATTGATTGTACGACTAGTTTTTGTAAATACCCGTTATTATTAGCTACTTAAGCCACGTTTGACAAGCCAGTCATTTTAACACAAATATTTACCCGTATATACCGCTAAGCTTCCTGTTGGTTCAACATATAAACACTTGTTACGGATTTGCGAACAGGCAGCACTTATCAGCCTTCAAACACTCATAATTGATAAGATCAACTGTTTGTTTATTTATGTGTGTGCGTGTTTGGAGGCCCAACCGTAAATGATTTTCATTCAACACTGTTTTATTTTTGTAAACACATAATTTAAATAAAAAATACTCTACTAACATTCTGGAGTGGCAACAGCTGCCCTTATAGGCGTGGCACCTAAGCTGACGTAATGAGCGTTAAAATAATTTCGCAAAAATTATAAGTATGTAAATAAAACACTTGTCGGCTATTTGGCGCTGGAAAGCTAACAGGTGTGCCAGCTCGACGTGGCTCCATGAAGTGCGCTGCGCTATCGCCTATCAGCTGCCGCTCAATAATTAATGCATTTCTTGGTAAATCAATAAAATCGCGCAATGCTTTTATAATTTAATATTTTATCAGAACAGAGTTGCTGTTTTTATTTTTGTGCTTATTAAGATTTTTTTTTTTTTGGAAATTTTTCTTTGTGCTCATTTTTTGTTGCTAATAAAAGTGTCGAAAAAAATGTATGGCCATTGACCAACTTGGGTAATAAATAGTGCAGCTCTTTGTTTTACAGCGATTAACCTATCAATTTTAATTTATATGCATACATCTACAGTTGTGTTAGTATATCTTCTACATATACATACCATATACTCCTCTGTGTGTGCAGTTGTTGCAGCGTTACACAAAAATGTTGGCGCAGCAGTTGTCAGCTTGTTCTTTGATATTCGCAACTTTGTGTTTTTACGCTGTCATATTGTATGTACTTATATTAATTTATATAATTTAGTATCTTTATTACGCACTTATCGCATTGCTTACTAATTACATGTTTCCTTTTCCCGTTTGTTTAATTACAGAAAAGCGCGTCGTAAAGAGCGCGATGGCGATCAAAATTCAACAGATACCAAATTATATTTGGAGGAGAGCGTTCTAGAACGTAAGCTACCTGAAGCCGATCTCAAAGCCTTAGTGGATCTTCCAGCTGGCTTGGACTATAACGAATGGCTGGCGTCACACAGTAAGTTTTAACGCTATTCAATTTAGTGCGATTATTTGTCATCAAATTTATAAAATATAAAATTGTGCCGAAATTTCAAACGAACGTAACAAAAACAAAAAAAGCAAAGTAATATAAATAAAAAAAAAACAACAAAACGTGTTGATATTTACATTAAAAAATAAATTATATGAAAATATAAATAAATATAGTTATCTAATCTAAACAAAGTTTTTCTATAAAAATATCTTCACAATTAATGAAAGCATCCAAAAATATATATGTATGTAGAAAGCGCAGATTTCGAAGATTAGTTGTTTGATTATTAAACTTTATCAACAGAATTTTGTTTTGTATTGTTTTTTGAACATGATAAATCAAGATTAGCTTGATTGTGTTCAACTGTTTAAAAAAAACAATTATAAAAATAGTTTTATGTTTTTAAAAGTAATTTTAAAATATAGTAAAAACAAGAAAAAACGTTAACTGCGGTTGCACCAAGCTATAATACCCTTCACAAATACAAAAGGTTCCTTAGAAGCACGTGATTCCGATTGTTCCGCTTGTATGACAGCAATATGCTATAGTCATCCAATATGAATAATTTCTTTGGCGATTAGATTTGGCTTAAATAATAATCCGTTCCAAATTTCATGAAGATTTCACGTTAAATAAAAAAGTTAGCCATGCAAGCACTTGATTTCGATCGTTCAGCAATACGATATAGTGCTCCGATATTGACCATTACGGCAAATGAGCAGCTTTTTAGTGAGAAATAGTCATATCATCGATACCTCAAAAACTGAGAGACTAGTTCGCGTATATACAGACAGACAAATCAACTCAGCTTATCATGCTGATCATTTATGTATATATTTTATAGCGTTTCCCACGTGTCCTTCTGGGTGTTACAAACTTCGTGGCAAACTTAATATACCCTGTTCAGGGTAAAATTATTAAAATAAACATCAGGCAACATTCTTTTCGTTGTGTTGTTACCAACAGTATATCGCTTAGTTGCTGTTACAAAGATACTCGTTTTTCATAAATCGAGTATGCTTTTGTGCGATTGTGAGTGCTTTATAAACCTATGCTTACATCTTTATTGTAATTATTTGGCTGAACTTTTCCTTCTATTTGTGGTGTAAAGCTCAATTCCGTGTAGTGCTATAAGAATGTTATAAATTTTATCTCCGAAGACAAGCAAAAACGCTAAAAAGATCTTACGTCACGATTTTCATGTCAGCAATATACCTACGGACTTACTATTGCGATTTATATCATAAAACTCTAAACTAACCTCTTTTAGACCCCACATTAAAGACATTTAAAATTTTAGTACCAGTTTCGAATTCGAAAATTTTCTTCTTTTTTTTTTTCAAAGTCATAGTAAAACACATATTTTCCTACCCAATATAGTTGATACGCATATTTAACGTCCAAACGCATATAGAGAAAATTTTGTGTTGAGCTTAAAAATTCACCACGACAAGGAGACAATATGCCAATTGAGCAATTCGTGTATATCTTTCAGATGTCAAGCTTTGCCTGTTACTTGTCATGTAACAAATTGACAGCTGATAAAGTCATGTAACAAATTGACAGCGAATGAAAGGTGGTTATGTAGAGAAGAAGGGCCTTTCAGCCTTCATATTAGTATCACTAAATTTCGCACTCAACTTTTTTATTGCAATAGTGTATTATATTGAATGTACAGTCGTTTTTCGCAATTGTGACAATTTGTCATACTTGATTACCTTATTGATTACCTTTCTCATATCGTTGAAAATTGATTGAGCAATACATCAATTACTTGTCATCTTTTTATGTGTTCCTAATAAAACTTTTTAATCAGTTGCTATATTTAAGTTGCTTGCTTTGTCATGGCTGCCAATTTAATGTTTACTGAACATTTGGTTATTCGCAAGATTTCAGAATAAAAATGTGCACACAAAAAAAAAAATAAACAAAAATCTATAAATTTTCAGCGAATTGTATCATTGCTGTAAATATGCGGTAGTATTGTCTCACTTTTTGGTTACATCATCTCAAATAGCAAAGAATCACTTTGTTTACATTTTTAACCATCACTCATTATCGACGCTTACAATCTCAAAAATGCTCGCACATATGTACCCACATACATACATACGTATGTGTGCTATGCGTGCTGTTGTTGATGACCCATTATTAAATATTATCATAAGCTCTTAGTGGAAATGTGTTTTTAACTGAAAAATAAGCAACAAGCGTTTAACTCACTCGTATGATGTCATTATCGTGTCTGGATCTTCTATAGTTAGTTCAAAAGCTATTAATACACACTTGTTTATATATTTTTGTATATATAAGTACTGCAACAAACACTGCGTTCTAACAAAAACATATTGCCACTTATTTATCTTTTCAGCACTGGCTCTATTTGAGCACGTAAACCTGGTTTATGGAACTATTAGTGAATTTTGTACGCCCTCTGGTTGTGCAGACATGACCGGTCCCGGCAACAGGTATGCAATAATTGATTGCCCCAAATTTCATTTCCATTCATGCTTGCTTTCTTCTCTCGCCGCAGAACGTACTTATGGTTCGATGAGAAAGGCAAGAAGACGCGCGTCGCCGCTCCACAATACATCGACTATGTGATGACATTCACGCAGAAGACAGTCAGCGACGAGTCGATATTCCCAACCAAATATGCCAACGAATTTCCGAGTTCGTTCGAATCGATTGCCCGCAAAATACTACGCTTGCAATTTCATGTGATAGCTCATCTCTATGCGGCGCATTTCCGAGAAATCGCGCTACTGGGATTGCACACCCATCTAAATTTGACCTTTGCGCACCTGACCGCACTGCATCGACGCTTCACGCTGATCGACGAGAAGGAGACGGACGTGCTGCGCGACCTGGAGGTGGCGCTGCGCCTCACCGACGATGGCCAAAGCTCGCTCGCCTCGTCCACAATGACAGCCACAACGGATGGTGGCAGCAGTAGCTGCGGCGGCGGCGGCGGTGGTGGTACCAGCACTAGCACTACAACTGACAGTGGTATCGCGAATAGCAGCAGCAGCTGCAGCAGTGGCGGCGGCGCGGCAGCACATGCGCACTCGCAGCAGCAGCAGCAACAGCAACATACGGGAGCAGACGATGTCAATTTACTGCAACAGCAGCAGTCAGCGGGTACAACGCTCATCGATGGCGACGCGGCAGCGCCGCCCATTTGCACGCAACCCGAAGCGCAGACGAAACAGCCGAATAATACGCACGCGTCATCAGCAGCGGCAGTCTTTGGCGGCGGTGGTGGCCTTATCGGTGGTATATTGGGTGATTTGAGTAGCGGTGAGTTTGGCGAGACGGCGACACGCTATTGTACCTCAACGCTGCCGCAACACCAACAACAACAGAACGCGGAGGTGGCGGTGAATTGCAACAATGGCGGCGCCGGCGCTTTGCACTTGAATTTCAACAATAATCACCATCATCATCATCACCATCACCATCATCAGCACGCGCATGCGCACCAGCCTGTGGCGCATCACCATTTCACACAACAGCAACAGCAACACCAGCAGCACAGTGGCCTAATACAGTGCAATGCGAGCAATGCGCCGAACGCGAACACCGTCAGCGCCACAGCCACGACAGCAACGAATGCCAGCGCAGCAGCAACAACAACAACAGCATAGTTGGCAACACCGTGCGCAAGTAGTATACACTTAGTTTCGAAAGCTTGTATTGATGATGCCGTTGATGTAGCTGCTTTAGTTGGACGCGTTGCAAGTGTTGATTTGTATGTTGTTAGATATCCTAGTGCAGTGACAGCTGCTGTTGTTGCTGTCGAAACTGCTGCTACTGCAGCCATTAGTGCTAACGCAAGTGCTATTGTTAATGGCGCCGTCGCTGCCAACGCCAACGCCACCACCAACACCACCGCCGTTGTTGCCGCACCCATTGCCACTGCTGTTGCCCCTAGCGTAGGAAGCGAACTTGTTTATGGTCGCAAGTATAATGTTGATGTTGTAGTAGTCGGTGTTGAAGTTGAAATTGAAGACAAAGCTAAATACAAAAACAAAGATGATAATGATAACGATGTTAAAAGTGTTGCCGTTGCGGCCGCAAAGGATGTATGACGCTTATTGCTTTATATTTACAATATATAGAGTAGTGTTAACTAAGAAGTAAGAATACAAAACAGTAAAAAACAGCAAACAAATATGAATAATTTAAAGAAAAAGAGAAAAGAGAAAATATGAAAATATAAATATATAACATAAAAAAATGCAAAATAGCAGAAAACTATATTGATTGATTGTAATTGTGTCTGTATCTGGTGTTACACCAACAAACAAAATACAAATAAAACTTAATTTAGCAAACAGATATAAACACCTGAATGCAACTCACAAACATATTAGCGAACAAAACGAAAAGCAAACCCCAGAAATTAAAGTGTTATAAATAAAGTGCTGAGAACTAAGCTAGCATTATGCACTGTGCAAGCGAAAAATAAAAAAAGTAAAAATTAATAAATAAAATTAACTAATTGCGTCAGCCAGCCAGTCACTCACACACCCCAGCACATTATAACTAGCCACAAATACACGCGCCGCAAATTAACGATAAATCACCAAATTCATTTTGTTGTTAAATGTCATGATTTGCATGGTGGGTTGTCTTTTTTTCGTATTTATAAACTTTCAACATCGAATTATAAACCATAAAGCAGTTTAGTGCTTCTTTCTAAATTACTTACCTAATGCCCAAAACGTTGTTGTAGCGGCAGCCCAAAATGTTATTTAGCAACAGCGAATGTCAGGTGTAGCTAAGCGGAATAGACGGAATAGACGCGTATTTATATGCGTTTGGTTATTGTCAACTAGGCTGCGTGGCAAATATTTGCTGCCGTTACAGTAACAAAAAGGCGTTTTTTTGTGACATGTAAGCAGCTTTCAAGACATAGAGTTGATGTCAATTTTTGGTTTTTTATTTTGCCAGGCGAAAAGTGATTTGGTTTAAAAATTAGAAATTGTGTTTTGTAATACAGACCTTATAGCATGCGACAAATATTTATATTATTTTTTATTTTTTTTTTATTTTTTCTATTTTATTTCATTTATTTTTTATTTTTTTTTGTTATTTTTTCAATTAATTTTTTTTATTATTTTTTTTTTTTGTTATTTTTTCAATTATTTTTTTTTATTTTTTTTTTGTTAATTTTTTTTAATAATTTTGTTTTTATTTATGTTTTTTTATTTATTGTTTTTTATTTTTATTTTTTTTATTTATTTTTTTTTATTGTTTTTTATTTTTATTTTTTTTATTTATTTTTTTTTTTATTGTTTTTTATTTTTATTTTTTTAATTTATTTTTTAATGTGACTTTTAAATTCGTTTGTCAAACATTTAACTTGTGGTTTCAACCGCGTTCAATATCTCGATATTTAATTTAATTGTTTTGTCGTGTTTTAGCAGTGAGTCTAATAAAGTAATTGTTTGTGCCACTAGACAGCAAACCTGAATTTTACCAGCACCATGCAACCTTATAGACTATATCAAAGGTTTTAGTTGTTCTTTCTACATAAATTAGCAGCTTCTACTGTACAGCAAAAATAACAAAAAAAAAAAATACAAAAATTATATGAAATTAATTTTGTACTGCTCTGCTAAGGCCAAGCGCTACGTACAAATCCAAGTAAAGTCAAAAAGTACACACTATGTAAGATATGTGTGTTTGTATGTATTGTCTACAATTTTCACAAGTTTAGCTGGACAATTTTATATATGTTTGCTGGCTGCTTACTGTATTTAGTATAGCAAGCTGGCAACACTCTGCTGCGTTGGCGTAATACATTTCTGTAAAAAATATAAATTTTGCAACAAAATATTGTTTTAAGCTTTCCCAAATTATGCACCGATCCTAAATCAAATCTTATATAAGCTGATTTCTATGCCTAAAAATAATGTTTGCTTAGCGAAATGGCGCTGTGCATTGTTTACTAAGTTTATATTTTAATTGGCAAACAGATTTTTATTTGTCACATTCGGTAAAAGGTGGACTTGCTCAAAAGTTTAAAATTATGTAACAATATTGTTTTTTTTTTTGAGTTTCAACACAAGGCGCTTTAACTTGCTTTTAACTACGCACCTTTTACTTCACACTACATTTCAAATAATTTCAAATAATAATCGTTATACAAAGGCACTTCTCTGCGCTGTACGTTGCATCGGACTCAGGTTTCACATGTGTAATTATATATGTTATATAAATAAGCGCAGTTATGTATATGTGCTTGTAGCTTCAGCGTGTTAAGCTCACTTAAAGTAGCCACGCGCGGAACACCACACCTAGCAGTTAATAGTACTACAAATTCTTATATTTAAAATATTAAAATAATAATAATTTAGTTGCTCAGACAAGCATGCTTTAAACTTTCAAAGTCAAACATTTACCATTGCACGCGCTCTCACAAATTTAATTTAATTTAATATATATAAAATTTAATATATACATACATATTTAGTTATGCGCTTTACACTTACACTTGCATTAGTTTAGCCTTAAAGCGTCAAAAGCAGTAAGAAAAGTTCCTTATTTGTGCAGATTTTGTCGCCTTTGTAAATTTTTTTTTTTTGTTTTTAATAAAAATTTTCGCTTGCAATTTGCTTTATTAGAAACGTTAAAGGTTTAACATACACTGTGCTACACAAAATGCAAATTATTTTGCGCGCTGTGTAATTTTGTGTATAATTGAAATTAAAAAAGAAAATTATATAATTTATAATTGCAAACAATTAATATTATTTTATTTATAAAAAAAGTTGAAAAATTGCAGCATTGCAGCATTGCAAAAACAATTATGTTCTATTGTTATGTTGACAAATATATATGTATGTATCTACGCAATTATAGCAAATATACGAAACCTTAACACATTTACATGCATACCTAACTGGCACCTCGATCATGTTCTTTTATTATTAATTTAATTTAATTTAATGTAATTAAAAAAAAAAAAAAATATTAAAAATGCATTAGTTATGTTGTAGTGTTAGTTATGCAAGCAAATGCGCTAATATATATATATATATGTATATTTATATATAATATGTATGTACATACATACGAGTATATGCAGTTTTTATTAGTATTAAACAAAAAGTGAAAAGTTGATTTAGTTTAGTGAAAAATTAAAAATGAAAAATAAAAACAAAAACAAAATACAAAAAGCGTGTACGAGATTAGTTTTGTGTGTAAATACAATAAATTCTAATGTTTCACTATTTCCTTCAATGAGAAAATAAAAAGCAACTTGTGTTTTACTTTTTTGTACCCCTTACGTTTAGGTGTTAGCCAAAGCGCGGAATTTATGTTTTAGAAATCTTTTAAATTTTGTCGCATGCCTAAATGCGTGCAGATTAATATATGGTAATCATTGAAGAGCTATTTTTAAAAAATAAGCCTTTTTCTCTTAAAAAAAAAAAATGCCTATCTTTTTTTAAAAAATAATTCTTTATCTTTTTTTTTTAAATAAGCCTTTTTTTAAGATTGCAATATGTAGAGCAAACACTCTCACTAACCGTTATTCTGGCACTATAATGCATGGAACACACTACGGCTGCTAAAAAAAATATTAAAAATTATTTATTTTAGGCTTCGCTTTAAGTTTGTAGCTTTTCATTCATAGCTAGTTTCCAATTTCATAACGGTTTCTAAGATCGCTGAGCTTCGAATTATATGCGACCGTAACATAAAGCGTCACAAAGCGTTTGAAACGCTTTAAATCATTCGAAAAATAATTAGTTATGACATTATTCTTCTCTTTCCTATCATGCGCCTAAAAGTATGTATATCTTTATAATATGCGCTCAACAGTTATGATTTACATTTCTTAAATTTTTAACGAAATTCCGTAATTTTAAAACGCAAAAACTCAAAGCGACCTTTTAATATGTTATTATATAATATAGTGCTTAGCAACAAGTATGACTCCACTAAGTAGCACACTTACGTGAAAAAAACTTAATATATTATACACACACTATAAACTGTTTTTGTAGGCATATGCGAAAATCACTTTTGTTGTGCTTCAGCGCATCAAAAACATGCTACACGCAGTGTGGTATGCCAATGGCAAATACGCCTGAAAGTAGGCTAAATATTTAAAAAACTTAAGCACATAATTTGCAGTGTGTTTGACTTGCTTTCAAACACAAAATACCAATAATTTGGCGTCAAAAATAATATAGCTTGAAATTTAAAGTTTTATTTCAACAGTAAAATTATTTAACAGCACCGTTTTTTATTTTGAAATTCGCTAACAACTAAGTACACAAACTCTTGCACGCTTCAGCACACAACAACACGACATAACTTCCCACACAACCACATTAGCACCTGGCAAACATAACGCAGCAAATAAATAATATTAAAAAAAAATGAATATTATTTGAAAAACCCATATTTAAATGTAGCAGAAAGTTTGATGAAAAAAATATTTTTCTAAAAAAACACAATGCAAAAAAGAAAAATTAAAAAAAAATAGACGTAAACGTAAACAAAAAATGTTCTTAGATCTGTGCTAGTCGCATACAAATTAAATTAATGAAAGCAGAAATCGTATACAATAAGTAGCAAAAAACAAAAACTTAAAGAAAATAAAATATGCGTTTTAAGGTTTTAAGCTGCGGCCTCTAAATTCGAGAAAATCACTCAATAACTTTAGCTACTAAAATTTACAACAAAACTAAAGAAAATACTAATATTTTAACTTATTAAAAACATATGTACTTGCTAAAAATGTTGACGAGTAGTAAAATTATTATATTAACAGCTATGTAACGGTAACGATAAATCAACTAAAAATACTTCACCTAATAACCACTACTAACTATAAAATCATAAACATGAAAGAAGCAATCTAAATAGACGCTCAAACTTTGCAACTAAACAGCATGCCAAAAAAACCAAAAAAAAAAAACTCCAAATGAAATTCTAAACTTAACACAAAAATAAAGTAATCAACACACTCATGCCTCCACTTAGTTGAATTTCATAACCAAAATTGAATTTCAGCTCCAAAATTGATTTTCATTGAACAATTTGTCAATTTGACAGTTGCGCACTCAACCACGCTATTATGACGTCACCACAAATATGCTCTCTCGCTCGCATCTCACAAAGCCCACACATTTTGCGCCATTTCATATACATTACCACCAACCAGCTACCTTCAAAGTACATATATTGCGCAATTCTCATACACATCCTTGAAAAAAAATACTTTTTCGCCTTCATTGCACAAACTCTGAACTTAAATTCTTGAAATTCTAGTTGGAAAAATATTAAAGGAATATAATTATAGTAATGAAAAAACGTTGTTTTAAGTACTGTGTTTTAAGTGTAGTATACCAAATTAGTTAAGAATTTTCAGCCGAAAAATTATCAAGGCAAACAGTAAAAGGCAGCAATAATAAAAACAATCGCGTTATATTATTTTAAATCGCTGCAAATGAAAAAAAAATGCGAAAATTCAAAATTAAAAAAAATTTTTTTTGGAATTTTTTTGTTTTACTGAAAAACCAAATCAAGCAACAAACCATGCAAACTTAAAAAAAAAATTATAATACAATATAATAATTTCAAGAAATCGCATACTTTTAGGCTGATATGTATGTAACAGAAAATGACAACTAACCTAGTTTCTGTACTTAATCTAAAACTGGCAAATATGTTAAAACAAAAATATATAATTTTAACAACATCAAAAGTAAAAATCCAAATAACAACATTGTTACTAATATGGACACAAAATAAAAATTTTAAACAAAACAAATTATAATAATGAAAAAAAAAAAAGTTATGTGTAACGTTAGCACAGAAATACAGAAATACAACAAGTCTTCAGTAAAGTGTTAAAACACCACAATTAGTTTAGATTTAGTTTACAGAAAAGCTACCAGTTGATTTAAATTAATATTGAAATAAAAAAAAAATAATACAAAAATAAAATAAAATAAGAAATAATTTAATAAATTGAAAAAAAATAAAATAAAACTAAAGCCAATAAAATGTTAACTAAGAGAAAAGAAAAATAACAAGTGAGAAAGCATACAAAAAAAAATATAAATATATAAATCATAAAACAACAAAAAAATATATATATATAAATCACTTATATAATATATTAACGAATGCGCTTTTTTGTGTAATATATATATATTACACACATACACACATTTTAGAATGGTATAAAATACGAGAACACTAAAATAGCGAATGATATAAATTAAAGAAAAAATTTAATAAAACATAAAACAACATAAATAAAAAATTAAATAGCAAACGCAATAAAAATGTAAACACACACAATTATAAGTTAAATAATGTGAAGAAATGTTATTATTCCGAAAGTTCGATGAATTATTAAAACACAATGGCATAAAAAACAAAGTGTTGCATTTTCAATTCGCTACTTACTCAGGTAATGAAACTATCTGTGGAAATGAAGCGTAATGTTAGGCGCATAGACTTTGGTTTGGCATAATTATGTAAGTGGTAGGTTAAAATAGTAGCACTTGTTGGTAACTGTGCTCTTTGGTTGTTTTCATAAAAATTTCAGCAAATATTAGCACTTTCTACAGGGTGCAACCAAATAAAAAACGGTCAAGCGCGCTATTTGATGAGCAAATTGCTTCTAAAGTATGGAATTTATTTATGCAAAAAGAACTTTGGCTGAGTTGTTCGATTCTACTACTACAGCAACGTGGAAAACTCATATCTGTTTTTGAAAGAATTAATATGGAATTGCCGCTCTCCATAGAAAAGCTTAGAAAAATGCTGATTGTACAGGGTGACACACAAATCGTGCTAAAAAAAACAACCGTAATAACGTTTTTTCTGTGTGAGTAATCGACTTACTTTTTTTATTTGGCAGATTATTATTGAAATTTGTTAAAAATAATTGCTTCGAATAACAAAAATAAGGTTTGTATAGTGCAGCGGTACTATGCTTTGCAGTCCGCGTCATTTCCGTCTAAAGCGAATTCAGATGGGATTTTGACGGCACTCCTCCGTGTAGTTGGATCATTATGAGGTTGTTAAACATATTTGTCGAATATGGTAGTAACGCAAGAAGACCGTACCATCGAGTTGTGTATATTCGTCTTCAAGAAACAAGCGCGGCGCTTGAGGCAAATCGACGAGCAACTTGGACTTAGCATTATAACGGATAATTCATGTTGACTTAAGCCTGTTTTCGCACAAAGTTCAAATAACAAGCGGGTTAAACGCTCTAGATTTGCCTATTTGCCTGGAATTTTGCCCAAAAATTATTGATATGGCAATACATTTATAAATTGCCTGTTTATGTCTGATGAGACTCATTTTGATCTAAACGGAAATGTAAACAAGCAAAATTGCCGTATATGGAGTGAATCAAATCTAGTAATATTATACGTCACGAGACGGAATTTCACCCAGCACGAGTCACTGTGTGTGGTGCGCAGTTTCATAGAGGGCACCGTTGAATGAGTTTTTTACCCAGAACTGCGCCGAAGACGTATCGCTTTCAATAGCGTTTGGTTCCAGAAAGATGGAGCAACAGCAGACATAGCTAGACCGGTTATTGCGGAGCTCCAATGAAAATTTTAAAACAAATTAATATCGGGAAACACCACTTTTCGCTAGCCCCCAAGTTCAGCTGACTTGACTGCACCACACTTGTTTTTATGGGGTTATGTCAAGCAGGAGCTGTAAAAAACAAAACCCAGAAATTTGACTGAATTGAAGCAGTGCATCAAATCAATAATTGAGGCAATCCGGACTTCAACGCTTCAGCCGCAATGAATAATTTTCTAATAGGATGTCGCATATGCGTGACAGCGCATGGAGGTCATTTACGGTCCATAATTATTAAAAATAATTAATTATATAAAATAAAAAAAAAGTTATAACGGTTTGTGTTTTTGGTACGATTCGTGCGCCACCCTATATGATGACTAGCTGTCTGCTAATCGAATGCAAATTACAAAACGGAGTAGAAGTTCTTTACCACCTTTCAAGGTATGTATGTTTAAGTTACTTACATCGTTGTTGTTGCAACGGCAGCAGTCTGCCGAGTTGACAGTCTTTGGCCGCATAAAAATGCGGGTCCATACCGGTTGCATAGACATGACTGTTGTCGGAACTCTTACTTACATCGTCAAAGCCCGCTGTGTTGTTAATTAAAAGCCATTCTTATTTTTTTTTTGCTTCCATTAAATTTTTATTTTTACTTGATTTTTTGGTATTTTAGTTTTATTTGTGTGTGTGTGTTTTTAAGTATATATATCTAGTTACTTTTTGTTCAAGAATTTTTGCCATGTTTATTTTTTAGTTTTTTTTTGTATTATATTGTTTGCTCTTTCATTACATTTCATTTTACATTATTGTTATTTCAATTCTTCGCAACTTTCTTCGTCCAGTCAGTTCTGCATGCATTTTGTTTGTTTTTTGCTTTGATCATTGGTCATACGCGTTTCGGTTTTTATTTTGCATATATTATTTTTTAACGCTAAACAACAGGCATTTTGTTTTTGCGAATTTTCAGCTTTTCTGCTTCTTGCTTGTCTGTTTGTCAACCACTTATTGTGCTGTCTTTAGTTTGCATGCTTCAAAATTTATTTAAATTATGTTTTTATTGATTTTTAATTAGTTGCATTATTGTTGCTGATTTTGTTTTTTGTTTTTTTTTTTTTGTTTTTGTTTGTACACAATTAACATAAATACTTCTACTTAATAAATGGTTTATAGTGCTGCCTCGGTGAGACTTATTAAATTCAAAGTTTTTAGGTTAGGTGACTATAATATTCAATATTTTATTGATTCGTTTCTTAAATTACCGTTATTTTTGGTCTCAATATTTTGTAGTTTCAATATTTAACAAATAAATTTAGTTCATTTATAGGGTTTTCACATTCTTGTGGAAAAAAGTTTTCTTGGTTTCGCATAAGTATACATAATTACAAAAAGTTTTTTTTTTGAATTTTTAAGTATTCTGGTTTTTCAGTTCCAATTTTATTAAGTCTCAACTAACTAATTAGTACAATGTTTTATTTAGTTTTCGGAATTTTAGTCGTTGTTGTTGCATATTACCAGTCTGTCTTTCGTTTATTCGCCGGCTGCTCTAGGAAAAAATTATATATTCATACTAAAGTGGAAAAGGTAAACGCTTTATTAAATACCTTGCTTTCAGTGCTTTATTTTAGCTGTATTTAATTTGATTTTTTTTTAATTTTTTCTTTAAATGTTTTATTTTTTATTTTTTTAACATGCATACATTTTGTCCGCTGTTTATTTTTCAGTGTAGCGATTTTTTTTTTAATTTTTTGAGTTATGATTTTCGAAACTTTTTAGTTTGAAAATTTCGTTTTTTTCGTATTAGCTCTTAATTAATCATGTTTTTACCAAGAGTTATTCGTTTTTTCTTTGTTTGTTTGTTGCTCTCAGTTTTGTGTTTTTTGTTTTTTCTATTTTGTTCACAGTACAGTTCTTTGCTTCCCTTATTGTTGTTTAATTTTTCATTATTATCTGTTTAGCACTACTTATACAATATTTTTTTTTTTACTATGTATGTATACGCATAACTAAGTTTTTGTAGTATATTTTAATAGCTCTTTACTAATTTGTTTGAGTTTTAGTAATATTTTTGATTTGAGTTGTGTGTTTTGAGATGTTTTTGGTTGTAATGACAAGTTGTATGTTTGTTATACGCTTTTTTTTATTGTTCATTAAGAGAAAGTGTTGTATTTTACTCAAAATTAAGGGTTTCGCAGTAAAAAGTTTTTATAAAGCAAGTACTGCTTAGAAAAAGGTTTGAATAAGCTTTGAATAAAGTAGTCACAGTGCCAAACCTATATAGCAGGTGGTCTTATGGAGCGTTGCCGAGAGTGCTTTAATTTAGTCAATTAGTAAATTGTCTACGTTTATATGTTAAAGTGTTTGCTAATTGCTCCATTTAAAGCGCTGTCTGTAACGCATAACAAAGTTTGTTGCTCTAATTCAAAAATAATAATATTGTGCTAAAAATAATTTTTCATAAATTTTACATTCACTTCTTAAAGCTTACAAATTGTCCAAAAGTTGCTTGTTGCTTGCACCGGCTGTTAAGCAGTCATGCGCGGCTGTTTGAGGCGCGACTAGAGTAAGTATAATTAAATGTCGCAAAATGTGCAAAAAATAATGAAAAATCTAACCAGGCAAATAGTTAGTTTGCCTGTGTTGTTCAATACTTAAAAAAAACCCTTTAAATTATTTAGTATTCTTCTTACAGCAGATTTTAATAAACTCTTTCTACAAGTGTCAGCCAATTGACGTTTTACTTTTGCTTTGTATAAACACGCTTTGTTGCGAAATGTGTTACTTCTTTTTCTGCACTTGTGTCTCATTACTGTTTTCATTTATGTTTTACTGCACCGGTGTTGACATTTTTCGTTTTTATTTATTTATATATTTTGTGGTTTTCAATTTTGCGCCACTATAATGCGTATAACATTTACTATGCTATTTCAGTAAATATATAATTTTTTACAATTATTCAGTTATTTATAATTTTTAGTTTTTGATATGGACGAGATTGTGCATTTCAGTATGACAGTTATTTTCCAAATTGTAATTGTTGTACAATTACATAATTTAAACATTTAACAAAGACACGCAAAGCTCACGAAGTCTTGCGCAGTTTCAAAAGCTACTTCAATAAAGAAATCTTCGTTTTATGAGAGCTTCAAATGTAACAGCAGCAGCCTTTCAGGCGCAATTCGCTTGCCGGTTTAAATGTCAGCGAAAGCTCCTTGTGTAAGCTGCTTGACGCACACTTTTCGCATTTCGACGCGCTGCAAACTGCAAAGTATATTAAAATAAATGAAACAAACACGTAATATTATATTTTTTACTGTCATCGCTTGATTTGCCTTAAGTGTTTTCGTTGATTAGCTTTTCATAATGTGTTGTTTAAATTTTGTGTTTAGTTTTCTTTTAATTTTACTTTTATACGCATGTATAGTAAATATGAATATATGTATATATGTATAGATATATATATATGTTCATATGTATATTGCAGTTAATATTTATTATTATACTTATGTATGACAGCTACTGCATGCTACGGACACTGAGAGAGTGAGAAATTTGTTAATTTGTTTTGCTTTCCATTTATTGTTGCTTAAAAAGTTAAAAATGTTCATTCAGTTATTGAGAACTACCTAAATATACACATGTATAGATATAATATTTGTTCGTGTTTACTTCTTTGTTGCCTTGCTTGCTTTAACATTATTTTGTCTTCCTTAACACACCACTTCTTATTAGTAAAGTTTAATTACTCATATATATGTAAGTATGTATATATATATCTTATTTATGTTCTATTAAATTGATTATTATTATTATTTGTAGTTTGCATTTTTGCTGAGTATTTGTTTTTGGTTTGTGTTTGGTTTTTTGTTTTTTTTTTTGTTGGAAAAGGCAAAAATTCACGAGAGCTTGCACTTTCGCATGAAATTATTTACATAAATACATTTAATAAAACAGTTTTCATACATACACTTAGTATTTAGTTATATATATTTTGCATGCTTTACGTTTAACACGTTTAGTCTTTTTTGTTTGTAAGTATTACCAGAGTAATAATTTTTGCATTTAAAATATATTTTGTGAATTGTTAATATTAATATTGTGTTTTTGCAATTTCGTTGAGTCGCGACGGTCACATTGTTGGTGCAGAGCTTTCACTAAAAAAGCTGCCACGTGCACTTCTAGTGCACAAAATTCATTAAGACCTAAGATTGAAGTGATCTAATACTGATAGAAATGTAAACAAGTGAAAGCTTAAACGTGTTTTGCAAGTTTTGAAAGGTTTCGCTTTCGAATAGAATAGAAAACTTCGTTTGGAATTGTGTGAATTCATAAATACCTATATTGAAGTGATCTAATACCGTTAGAAATGTAAACCTAAAGCTTAAAAGTTTTTTGTAAGCTTAGTTCATTTTCGCCGTCGAATAGAATAGAAAACTACGATTGGAATTGTGAGAGAATAAATGAGATATGAAAGCATTCACTTAAATAATAAAAGTTAACATGAAATAGAATCTGTTCCGTTAAACTTTAAAGGCAGTATCAAAAATCAAAGCTTTAAGCTCAATTGCAACAGAACGTGTTAGATTTTAATGAGCGCTTGAAACACTAGCCGATTGTTTTAATTATATTTTTTTTATTTTTTGCAGTTTTATAATGGCACAACTTTTTTGTTTTCGTTTACTAAATTTTACTTGCAATTATATTTTCATTAAATATTTGTCTTATTTGTCTGTTTAGCTATACCCTTCACTAATTTGCTTTATTTCTGCTTTCACTTATACTTATATACTAAACATTTGCTTTAATTATTATCTGCTAATATTTTCAATGTACACACAGATTAAATTTAAAATTCTAAAGACACACCGAGAAATGTTTGTTGAACTTGTTGGTTATTATCTTATATATGTATTTTAAATTTTAATAATATATTATTTATAACTATTATGTGCATTAACTTCCAATAGCTAACAAAAACCTAACTAACTAGAATGTTTTATAATATGCCTATTCATATGTGTCTATTTGCAGGTGTTTGTATTATAAGTGTTCCCTTAATACTAGTATTAAGAGCTTTTTTGGGAAATAATTTTTAAAATAAATATTATATAACATACATATATAATATATACAAGTTTTAAAATGTCAAAAATAAGTTTATTTACAACAGATATACGGTATTATACTATATAAGCACATTGAAGAAAAAGCTTTTAGTTGTTAGAAAAAAAGCTTTAAATGCTTTGATTTTAAATTTTTATGAATAATTAATATGAGAAATAGTTGAGATGTTTATTATTATACCACAAATTCCTACAAATAGTTGTTGCGCTTTCGAAAGCACCTAAGCTTTCGAAAAGTAGTAAATTAACAGTGATGCAATAATACTAGAAAATAATGTTACGCACGATATTTGTGATGCATATTTGTCGCGCAAAATACTTTACAGAACACTTGTGGAATAGCGACCCATATCAGTTTTATTGACAGTACCTTAATGGCCGTGATTTTTAGTTTTTACAGCTTGCTCGCTATAATGGCAGCTTATCGGAGGCTGTTGGCTAGCTTAGCGACTATGCTTGTACGCTATGTTTGAACGGTGAAAGTTGGCAGCATTCACTTGGCCGTGGTTATACAAAATTTTAAAAGCTTTCGCTTGAAAAGCTTTAGTGGCGGTGTTGTTAAACTTAATTAGCTGCGAAACTTCTTCAAACAATTTTTTATAGTGAAAGCACGTTTATGTATATATATGAAATAAGCTTTTAATTTTGTGAAATTTTCATTGTGGTTTTCGTTTTAAATTCATTTCGATGCTGGTAATAAGTGGGTTTAACTTTACCGTTTTTTTTATATGAGTATGTCAATGAAAATTTATGAAATATTGCTTAAGCGCCTAAAATATGTGATTTTCAAAGCTTTTTTGGCGTAACCTTTCTTTGTTACAAAATATATTAGCATACCTTTAGGCGCACGCTTCACATTTTTTGCAAATGTGTTTATTACTGTGCACTTGAGGCATCAATCGTCGCTAGAACCTCAAACATTTGACGCGAATTTTCTTATATCACGTCGCGCAATGTTCTACTTTGTTTCTGTCGCAGCAATTTTCATAGCAAACATTTTGTCGTATTTTTTTGTATGTCAAACATAAATTTCCAATTTCTTACAATACGCAATGTTTTTTGTATGCTAAAAAAAAGCCGTTGTTGTAGCGAAATAAAACAACAAAACTATGTATGTAAATATGTACGAGTATGTGGCGAAAGATGAGCGCTGAGAGGAACACATAAGTCGAATATATAGCGAAAATCGAAAAACGAAAATCATAAAGAAAAAACACAAAGTGATTTTTTTTGCAACATAATATGTTTTTTTGTTTTATTAATTTTTTTTGTGTTGTAATTTGGTTTTTGTAATTTTTGTTTATATATGATTTTTTTGCTGTTTGCACAATTTGTTTTTGTTTTTTGTAATGAAAATTAGTTGTTGAAGCCTATTTTTGTGTTGTGTGCGACCATTTTTGTTGTTTGCCGTTGCTGGCTTTATGCATTTGTATATATGTATTAGGTGTTTGTTTGCTTGGCGCACGCACACAACGACAATGAAAATTTGAAAAATTTATTAATACATAATAATTATAATATTTGTTGTAATACAATAACTAAGTAAATTGTTAATAGTAATTAATTGAATTGGAAAAATGCCTACATAATCACCCGCACGCGCACTCACATACAAATACAATTGATTGATTTTCTTCAAATACCTACTACATTACAATATTACATACATATTTATAAATATTTATAAAACAAACAACTATTACATACAATACCATATATAACTATTACTATGCATGTAGTAAAGTGAAAATTTGTTAAAAGCTAAGTGAGAGAAACATTTGTGTTATACATATATTATTATATAAATATATATGTATATGCATATATGTAGTTGCTTGTTTTTTGTTTATGCCATATATGCATATGTGTGTGTTGGATAATATTTGTTTATAATTTTTACTTGTTTGCTCTGTTCATATATATATATATATATATATCAATATGTATATATATATGGATAAAATATATGTATTTGTTTGTGTTGTTTATGTATGTGTGTGTGTGTGTGTAATAGTACTTATGTGTGTATGCATACGTTAGTGTTTGGAGTGGAGTTGAAGTTGCGTTGTGTACGCTTAGCTCTTAACAATTGCTCAACACATACGTACAGATGCGCCGTTAGGCATGTATGTGTGTTGGTTTGCATAATACTAGCGCCAGCGCACTGTATAGCTTAACTGTGAAGACTAGCGCGAAAGGCTGGCAAAATTTATAACACAGTGGTGCTCAAAGTGTTGGCGAAAATGTGTTAGAGCAGAACATTTTATTTATGCTGACTGCAATGCAAGTTGAAATTTATAAACAAATTTAAGTTTATAAGCAAATGCCTTGTCTTCGGTTTTGTTTTTAATTTTCAAGCATTTATAGTATTATATATTTAAATAGCGCATAGCACATTTACAGTTATTTGCGCTTTGCCTCCAACGTCGGCTGTCTTCACTTATAGCTTAGCCACAGCGCCTGCGCATATGCTACAACGCGCACAAAACACCACACACACACACACACACGGTTTGCTTCCTACTAAAGTGCTAAATGTTTTTTGTTTTGAGTTTTTCGTATTTTCAAGTTTAATCATTTGCTTCACTAACAAACTATACAAGTATTTGAATAATGTTTCTTATTTAGCTTTATGTATTTATATATGTATGTATGCATTTAATTTGTTGTAATTTCATATTCTAAGCTTTAATAAATTAATTTGAATAATTGTTATTCAATCACATGGTGGGATAATCGTTAAATATCTTTTTAACAATTCTTTTTTTGTTTTTTTTAATTATAAGTTCAATGCTATACATTTACATTTATATATATATATATACGAGTATGTATATATGTTTGTTAGCCATTTGCTTTCGCTAAATATAATATTTGAAAATTTGTTGTTTTCTATAGGCCTTTAGTATATATGCTATTAGAAAGTAAAGTATAATTACAATTTTATTATTGTTGCTGCTGTCTGCGGTTTCTGTTTTTTGTTGCTGTTTTTGTTTCTGTCTCAATTTCTGCTTCTGTTTTAATTTCTGTTTTGTTTTATTTCTGTTTTTGTTTCTATTTCTGTTTCTGTTTCTACTTCCGTTTTTGCTTCTATTTCTGTTTTTGCTTTATTTCTGTTTCTGTTTCTATTTCTGTTACTATATTTGTTTCTATTTCTGTGTCTGTTCTATTTCTGTTGCTATTTCTGTTTGTGGTAGTGTTTACTTGTTTATTATTGTATTACATACATACTTGTATTTGCTACACTGTTAAGCATAATTGATTTTTGATTTTCGTTTAGTTTTGCTTTGCTTTTGCTGTGGTGCATATTTCTATAACTTAATTTAATTGTTTTGTTTTTTCAGTTATGCATTTAATAATAATAAATATTCTTGCTGTTTAAAGCGTTTAATGCTATTAGGCTATTGTTTTTGTAGTTGCCGGCGTATATACGTATGTATGTATGTATATAGAAATATTTTAGCTACTAGTTGTTGCTGTTAGTTAATTGTTTGTTTTATTTGTTGTAATTGTAATTTTTTGCTTTTGGTTTAACGGTAAAAGCGTGCGTGTACATTTAAAATTAGATTTTTACTGCATTTTGCTGGCTATTTTCGGCATATTTTTGTTGACAAATTTTTGGTTTGCATTTCTAACGGTTTAATTATCTTAAATTGCGCTTAATAAACACTTTCGTTTTATGCGAAACTTTAAAAACACACATACTATTTATATAGACATAGATAAGTTCGGAATATTGTAAAATACTACTGCTTAGTTTTCAGCCATTAATTGTTTAAATTTAAATTTAAATTTAAGGTTTCTGCTTGACGCTTACTTTTTAGATAAATATTTTTTGTAATTTTTTTTTTACAGCTATTTTCTGCTTCCTGCTATAACACACTTGCTTAATATTTTCCTTAACTTTTTCACATTTCAACGCTTTTGCTTCGTTTAATGCTGAATTTGTTGTTGTTTTGTCTTATTGTTTTACAAAATACTTTGAGGAGCACTGGACGTGATAGTTTTTGTTTTTTGTTTAAGCCTACTTTGTTTTAATAAACTTTGTTAAAAAAATTTTATATGCTAAAAATGCGTAAAATGAGAATTTAATTGCGATTTGCTTTTTTATTTAAAAAAAAGGAGAATGTTGTTGCTTATGAAATACTTTTTAATTTATACTTAATTTTTTTTATAAATTATTTAGTAAAAATTATGTAATACGGCAAATTATTTGATATTTTAATTAAAGCAAACATTCAAAGCAACAAAAACACGCTGCAAGCGCATTTTCGTATTTATTTTAAATTTAAATCTGCAATAAGCTGTTTGCTTTTTGTAATATATTAATTATTGCAACACATAAAGCTTAAACAATTGCAGGTTAAAAATGTAATTTAATATACATAAATTAATTATTTAAGAACTCTATATAAGAATTCTGCATTAAGTGCAGTTTCGTGAAATTTTAATTTACAGTTTAAATTTACATAGCGAAAGCGCAAGAATTTCACAAATTAATTATATTTTAGCCGAAATTCAACTCTTATTATATTTATTTTCAAAAACAAAAAATTTATAATTTCATTTAATTATTAAATTTAATTTATTTAAAAAAAAAAGATTTTATACAACTATGCCGCGTAGCTTTCGCCTAAAAAAGCGCATGAAAGCTACCAAGCATGCCAAAACGTCGCAGCTCGCCAGTGCTTTCGTCCAATTGCAGCATGTAAGCTTTAGTTAGCAAAGCTTTCGCATGCTTTGCAGCTTTCACTTTAAAATTCGCAAAGCTTCAAATGAAATTTGCAAATTATTATGCAATAGCTTTTGTGTGTGTATTTTTTTGTTACTAGGCCTAATTTATTTACGTCTATTATTATTTTATTTATTTATTAATTTTTCTTTTTTTTTAATTAATAAATAGATCACATTCATGGTTCTATTTTTCGCATATCCTTACTTAGTTCACATAATTTTTCTTTTAGTTATTACTTAGTTATGTTTGTATGCGTGCTGATGAATTGTTATTGTTTGTGTTGTTTGTATGATCTATATACGAAATATGTACGAAAGTTTATTAATGATTTTATGCTTGTTTTTGTTGCTGTTATGTGAAATATTTTTGACTGACCCAAATGCGTGCTTTCTTAAAAAATGGAAAATAGTTGCAAACACCTAAAATCAAAATAACTTTATAATTAGAAATCTACAAACTATATTTGAAATAACTGCAATACTTAGTTGTAACTCAAATTGGAGATCTTTTGCATAACAATGTGTTAGTATAAAAAGTATGAATTTTAAAAGCTTTGAGGTACACAATTTTTTTTTTTGTTTTTTTTTTTGTAATTTTGGTGGGTCGAAGGGGGTAGCGCATAACGCATATGCAAGCTAAAAGTTAAACCAAGTAGATGAAAGCTTTCACTACACAAGCTTCAAGATGACGCACAAAAAGTTTCGTGAAAGCGCAATTCTCTCAGTTTTTATTTACTAAAGAAAGCTTTTAATATATATAATAATAATAATTTTTAAAGAAATATTTTATGAGATCAATACTGCTAACGGTAAAAAAAAATAGTAAGTTTAATGGAAATTTTGAAATAATTTAAAAACGGTTGCTACGCCTGCACAAAAGCGCATAAAGTAATTCAAGTTAATTTAATTTGCAAAGTTTAATGTTTTTGTTAAAACTTTTTTAGTAAAAAAGAAAGGTTGAAAACTTTAATGCTTTTTAATTTAAAAATTATTTACTTGGCTTTGATTTAAGTTTATTTCATGTTATTAAAATGCAATATAAATTAATTTGAAAAATTTAATTTTTGTATTAAAACTTTTTTATTAAAAAATTAATTTACTTTAATGTTATTAAAATATAAAATAAATCAATTTTTCAAATTTGAAAAATTACATTTTTTTGATGGATATTTAAATTTTAATTTTTTTAATTTTTACAATTTTTTTAAATTTATTTTTTAAAAAAAAATTTAGTAATTATAAAAAAATTTACTTGGTTTTGATGTAAGAAAAAACAATTTTTTAACTAAACTTATTTAAATTACGTAAAGAAATCAATAAATTAGCATGGAAGTTGCTTGCGAAAATTAAAAATAATAAATTGCAATGCCTTGAAATATTTATTATATACTTTCATCAACGGTTACTGCGGTCATTGCTCCGCTGCGCTTAAACTAACGCCAAAGAAAAACCTAATTCTTTCAACTCGCTGGTAATGCCGTCAGTGTGTAATTTTGTGTATTAAATGTGTGTATGTTTGTTTATGTGTGTTGTTGTAATTATTATTGCTAAGCTAATTTACTTAAAGTTAAGTTTTGTTACAAACTAATTTTACTGCACTTAACACTAACTAATGTTATATCATACATAGATGTGTGTGTTTGTGTATTTATGTATGTATTTGTTTGTATGTATGTTTGTTTGTGTATTGCGCTTATTAGTATATCCATTAATTATTAATATATTACTATATAACACAGATGACTTTATCTTTTGCTTTCATTTCTTACACGCCTTTCCCGCTCTTGTATTACCTTCCCTTTTTTTGTTTTTTGTTTTTTGTTAGACATATTATTTATATATGTATATTTTTTACATTTACTCTCTCTGCTCAATAAATATAGACTGCTCCTGTACCGTGTTTAACAACCTATGCCTTCGTTTTGCTTTCCTTGCTGATTTTTGTTTTCGGACCTGCACACATACTACCTTACTTGTAATTTGTTTTGTCCTGTCCTGCTACATTTGTTTTCACTTCATTTTGACGATTTGTTTGCTTTTGCTTTAGTTTTTTTTTTGTTTTTGTTTTTGTGCTGATGTGTGCACACCAACACCGTGCTTACAAATATAATTTTAGATTTTAGATTTAAATTTTTGTTTTTGTTTTCAGTAGTTTTTTTTTTTTTGCGGCTTATAAAAAGTTTGATTCTCTTCTCATTTGCTTACATGTATGCATGTATGTGTATGTGTTTGTGTGATTATACTGCTGCTATTTCTGCGAAGCCTATTGGAAATCTCTATAGTTTTGCTAGTAAGTGGTTCAGAGTTGATTATTTTTGTTATTGTTGTGTAGTGAAAATTTTCAGTTAAGCCGGTGTGATTTCTGCTGTTGCTTTGGTTTTTGCAAATTTTGATTATTAAATTGTTTTTGTAATAGTTTGCTGGCTATTTGAGCTGTGGTTTTGCAGTTTTCTGCATTTTTGCTGCATTTTTGCTGCCTTCCCCTACTCAACTTCTCCGTTTGCTTACATATACATATATATTCTTAACTAGGCTAACAGCTACGCTACACTACACTACTTGCGCTATACTACTACATACACGCATTTATATTGATTGTATTTATTGTTTTTGTTTATAATTTTTTCATACATAAATTGGTGTATTGTTGTTGCATGTGTGTATAAACTCAAGTATGTGAAATAAGTTTTGATAATTAACATGAAATTAGTTGTTTTAGTTAGATAAATGCAAAGTAACGGTATAAATGTATTTAAACGCCGATACCTGTTTATAATTTGTGTAGTGAATGACTGGAAAATAATTTGTTACTGACCTAAAGTGATTTTAAAGTCAAATGCGTAAACTCTTAATGTTTCGTTAGCTAAATAGCCTAAATATTTTTTATGCAAGTTTACTTTTGCTGTTAGTTACACAATCTTCAACAAAGCATTAAATTTTGTCTGTAACCTATAATACAATACACTTCAGTCTTGCCATAAAATATGCCGAAATAGTATAAAAATTTATATTTTTCAAAATTTTGCCGTTACTCACGCAGTTTATTCAATTTTATTTAGTAAATTGTAATAAAACTCTAAAAAATTAGAAATCAAATTATATTCTTACAAGTGATGCAGCAACTATGTCATTAATTAAATAAGCAAGCAACAGCTGCTGAGTATTGCCAGCGCAGCGTTACTAATTTAGAGCAACAACAATTTTGCACATTTTTCAGTAAAAAAATTTAAAAAATGCGGTTGGTTTGAAATTCAGGTCTTAAAATATCAAATTATTTATGGAAAAAAATTATTAAGGTTTTTTTATATCAAATTTTTAAACAAAAAAATTTAACTTATGAAAATTTTAAATAAAAAAATTTAAACAAAAAATTTTACTTATCAAAATTTTAAATAAAAAGTTTTACTTAACAAAAATTTAAGCTAAAAATTTTGCCAATAAAAATTTTAAATAAAAACTTTTAAACAAAAATTTTTACATATCAAAATTTTAAATGAAAAGTTATGCTAATTAAAATTTTAAACATAAAATTTTACTTATCAAAACTTTAAACAAATTTTTTGCTTATCAAAATTTTAAACAAAAAATATTAATTATCAAAATTAAGAAAATAAAAAAAAATTAACAATATTTTCAATTTTGTTTATAAACCATAATTTGCAATTTTGTTTGAAATTTTTTTTGGTGGAATTTAATAAAACATAAAAAAATATGTGCCAAAAATGTTACCGACATTAAATAATTAAACTATTTTTATAAAAATATTACGTGTTTAATTTTATAAAAATATTAAATTTTTAGTTTTATAATAATATTAAATTTTTTAATTTTATAAAAATATTAAATTTTTTAATTTTATAAAAATATTAAACTTTTAATTTTTCAAAAACATTAAATTTTTTAAAAATATTTTTGACAAACTTTTCTTTACAAAAACCTGTTAATAATAATAAAAGTAAACGCAAATAAAAAACAGAATTTTAAGACACAGCAACTCAACAACCAACCGCTGCACTAAACCACTACTTTATGTTAGTATACAAACTCACTACAAGTGTTGCTCTTGCATGCGTCGGCAGCATTATGAACTTTGGCGACTACTGCACTTTTCTGCTGCTGCTGCTGCTGCTACTACACTTGTTTATGCTTGCTGTCTAACTGCTGCACAACTCAGCTGCAACACTTCCAGCGCTCACATTATTTTTATTGTTGTTGTTTTATAAACTTTTAAACTACTACTGAAATGTTTGCTTGTGGCCAAATAAAAAAAAAATTTTTAATAATAACAAAAATTTGTAATTTGTGTTTATACCAATGTTTTTTATGTTTTTTCTTTAATTTAATTTAATTTAATTTAATATTAATTTGTTTCTCTCTTACTACGAATTAGTTATCATTAATTAATATCACATCGACTTTGTTTTTGCGTTTTTGCTTCGCATTTTCTTAAAGTTTTAAGAGTTTCTTATTTGCTTTTTGATTTTTTTTTTTCAAAATTTTTGTAAGTTTTTTGTTTTTGTTTTGTTTTTTGAAAAAATCGCCATTAAATGTTTTCATTGCATAGAAAAAGGAAATAAGTTAAACAGTTTGTTTTCTAGCCTGCTCTACTGCAGGCCTTTTGTTTGTATGTTTGTTGTTGTTGTTCACGTAATACTACCATAAATACAGTGTTGGACGCGGCCATAGGCGTCCGTTGCTTTGTTATACTTCTTGCTTTTGTTTTTGTTATAATTTTTTTTTGTTTGTGTTTTTGTTTTAATATTTTTTTTTTTTTTATAAATTACAAATATTATCTTGCTTCCCCTAAACGAATGCAGTCTTCCAAAAATAGTAGCCACTAATTTGACTGCTTCTCGGCTTACTTTGTCAGCGGCTGTGCACCGTTTATGCACATGCTTTTTTGTTTGTTTGTTTTTTGTTTTTATGGATGTATGTGTGTATGTAGGCCTGCAATAATGCTACGAACACGAATATATGTAATTTGTCTGCATTGCAACTCCAAGTAATGCTTTTGCTGCGTTAGCCGCACCGGCTGCCACTGCTTCGATTTGCTTTGCTTTTTAAGTTTTCAGTCCAAATTAAGCTTCTGTTAACTGCATATGCAGTGTGTTGTTGCTGCTGCTGATATTTCTACTGTTTAACGCTGCTTTGAAATGTTGTTGCTGCTATTATTGTAATTCTTTTCGGTACATTTTCATTTGCATTTATTGCATTTTATTGTAGTTTTGTTTGTAACCGTTGTTATTGTTGTTTTTACTGCGTAATTGTTGCTCTATGTATTTCTTGTTGTAGCATAAAGAAAATCGTGTGTGTTCCAAGTTTATTACATCTTTTGGGATTTGTTGTGAAAACTTTAGCAAACTACGCGCTTTGCTTGCTCACTTTCTCAATCACTGCTAACTCCTCATTCTTTCCGTTATGTAAACGTTTTACCATTTTGCTTTTTGTTATTGCCTCTTTCGACTTCTTCTTACTTTGTTTTGTGGTGTTCAGTTAAAATAATGAAATTCGGAGGGATTGTTGAGAAAGTAAAGTATTCTCGTTATGCGTTGTTCCTGCTTTTGTTGTAGTAATTGTTTGATGTTTTCTTCTTTTTAGTTGTAGTTAAAGCCACGCCCATTTAATTATTACAAAAAAAAACAAAAACAAAAACATATATGTATGTGTGTATGTATGTATGTATAGCACATAAATTTGCTAATAATACGCAATTGACCAATTTCTGATGCCCTTCGTTCCAAGTCCTGCCATTTTGTTGTGTATTTTCACCACCTTTTTGTTGTAAATTTGTCGTGTGTTTGCGCGATGGAGCATAAATGAGATCTCTGGATAGGTAATGTATGCATACATATTAAAAAATAAGAATTCTCCTCGCGCAAGCAACCGCAACTGGAACAAGCTGCAACAAGCCCGCTTACGCGCACTAATCGCAGGAGTAGAGCTTGTTCTTGGTCAATGTGAAATCGGGGCTTATCAAAATGGTATTGCTGCGTGTTAGATTTCTGCAATGAAAGCAAAAGTGTTGTGTTAAAATTTACAATAAACACGTGTACAGTTAAAATGCACGAAGCGTTGGAAATAGTGAAGACAGGCTACATACTTGATGAACTGCGGTAACAGCGAAGTCCAGCCGCTCTTGTCTTGTTTCAGCGTAAGATACAGCTCGAAGGTGGAGACAGTGCAGTCGTCCACTTTGAACGAGGCAATGCGTCTGCGAATTAAAACACATAAAGAAAAGTGTGAGTATTGTGTAAATATAAACTAGCTTAAATTTTTTGAGGTTAGATTAGATTAATGTTGAAATTTTATTTGTAGCGCGCTCACCTCACATTGCTCGGTTCGCATTCGAAATCAATGTACAGCGAACAGCCGCGCACGCCACACGGTTCCCGCTCCGAAGCCTTAATTATTTCGGCCGCAATGCGCGGCATGAGATCATATGGCAGCGAAACTTCGGTGCAGTCCAAGTGGCGCTTCTTCGCGTCACGCAGCTCCGTCTGCACGCGCTGCGCCAGCTCATTGACCGCGGCTATGTCCACATCGGTAGTGGCGCTGCCGAAACAACTGCCCGATGTTGGTGAGCCTGTCGGTGTGATGCCGGCCGCTACTGGTGGTTCATAGTAGAACAGATTGTTGTTGTAAGTGGCCTCCATAGCCGTTTGCTTGCTATTGTTGGTTGGCGCTGTTTTTTGCTTTTGCTTCTCTTGTGTTGCGCGTTTTTGTTGTTCACTATAGTGTTTTTGTTGTTGCTGTTCCTTTTGATAATGGTGGTAATTGTTGTCGTGTTGTTCCAAGTGATTGTAGTGGTGTTGGTGGTGATGTTGATGATATTGTTGGTTATTGTGTTGAGCGCCACCGTAATGGTGATTGTTATAATAGAAGTGTTGGTGTCGCTGCTCGTGATGATTTGTTTGATTGTGGTGTGCTTGCTTCTGTGGCGCTGACCAATTGACGCCGTCCACAATGTCACCGCTCTCTACGGCGTCCTCAGCATACAACAGCAGCGCTGGCTGCTCCGCTTCGTCCTCTTCTGTGCTCGCTTGTTGTTTATAGCTTAAGCTTCGGTTGTTGCTGTTGTTGCGTTGATTGTGCACAACGTTGTCGCTGGTTGTATTGTTGCCTGTTGGCAACTGTGTTGTTGGTGGTGGTGGCGTTAGCGGACTCGCCCAGTCTATCGATTGAAAGTGGAGAACAGAACAATTCATTAGATTTTCTTTTGCAGGCAATTGACAAGTTGCTTTGTTTATTCAAAATATAAATTAGAATTAAAATGAAAATATTATCGGTTGCTAGTAGGTGGCATGCTTAAAGCCGGCAGCGTACTATGAGAAACTTGCACTCCAAATTAATGGAGTAAGCGATTTTAGCTGCCAGCTTCTGCTTCTACATATAAACACACACATACATGCATATATGTGTGCATACAATATGGCATATATTAATGTACATACAGCGTTGTCGACAAGGCATAATTGTCGCTAAAGGCGTGTGAGCTGGCATATGTGGAGTTGCTACGAAATTTGTCATCTGAGCTCGCTTCTCGCAACACAACCGTAATACGCCAAATAATAATTGCACTTTACAGTTCGTCAAATCTTCTACTACCGACACAAATCACTAAACCGTTGCGCCTGATTGCAAATTTACAGCATAAATTTTCTGCTAATTGTCAATATTCGTCTTTTTCGCTACCAAATTCACTTGATAAATTTTCCACGGTACTTTCAAGTCAGCATGCGCACATTACACCGGCCGGTTACTTTCTCACTTACATAGCCTATACATAGCACTGTATATATATATATATGGTACATAAATGTAAATAATAAACAGCTGTGCGCCGACACACAACCCATTCTCCAACATTCTGTTATTGCACAGCAGAGGAGTGTCCAAAGGTCGCAGTAACAGCGCTTTTATTTACATGCCTCAAAATAAACTACAGTGCAGTAATCATGCTCAAAACACAATCCCCTAATTATGTACAGCAGCGCATAACAGCTGTTAGAAATAAAGTAAAAACCCAAACAGCCAACAGCTGACTATCAGCGAAAGTGAAAAGAGCAGAATGCACACATGCCAACAACACCTATACATAGCACACTTGCGGCCTCACAGCCGTTAATAGCGTTTAACAGTATGCTGTAAGTTAGACACGTTTGCAGAGACCAGCGCTGTTAACGCGCTCTGCTGAGACAGTTAACAGCGCGCTAAGCGCAGGCGCTGCATTTACACACACACACACATAGAAAGCCGAGAGCCGCGAACGTTGCTACAGTTAGTGCAGGGGAACAGCTGTTACTCAAAACAGCTGACTTGTTGTTTGTACAACAAGTGCAATGTGCCAGTGTAAGTTGTGTAAGCGTGTCATATATGCTGGTTTGTGCACAACAACAGTGGGGATGAGACGAAATCGCCTGGCAACACAGCTGGAAATCAGCCGTTCTTTCTTGGCTTGCGTGTCTCCGACGTGCTAGCGTGACATTCGCTCGTTTGCTTTAACATTTATTTACTCGCTTTACTTGTTGTTGTTGTTGCACATACTCATTGCCATGTATGTAGGTGTATGTGTGTGTGTATGTGCAATTACATGACTATGCAAGTGTGTTTGTGTAAATATTGAAAGTGAAGATGAGCGTGCACTTACATTACATTCTAACTCACATTCGCTCGCACTCACACCCATGCAGACATAGCACATTGCATTTTACATATAAGCGTAGAGTTGATATGTATGTCAGATTACGTGTTGAGAGTTTGAGGGTTAGGTAACATGTGCATAGTGGCAGAGTGGCTTGAGGTTAGGTGTTTTAAGAACTGGTCCAGTTGTGGGTTATTTTAAGACAATGCTGGTCGGTAGTGTAGATAATTATGTATATATTGTATATATATTGTTAATAAGGATAAATAACTTGTATAAAAGTCTAAAAATATGTACAGATTACTCAAACGCAAAAAAAAATTGTTTATAGATTTTTAAAAAGCGTAAAATTTATGAAATTATTATAGAAAAAGAGCTAGGGTGCGAAAATTTCAATCAATAAAAAATTTGAACATTTATTTAATACATTTTTTATAAATCAATAAATGAAATTTAATTTTTTATAATTCAGAGAAATTGGCTTCATATTGGAAATCTTAAAGTTATGAAATAGTATGACTAAATTGTCTAAAACGTAGAAAGTGAGATATTCGTATTAAAAAAAAAACTAGTCTTAATCAGTTTTCTAATAGTTTGAAGCCAGCAGTAGAGTGCTTTTATTATTAAAACTTTTACTCACTGAGAGAAAGGCATTTAAAGTTTCGCGTAAATTATTTTGTTCGATTAGACGCAGCCAAACCAGTTTGAAGGCCGGGTGAGTAAAATGTCTATATCTCCGAAAATAATTTAAATTTTCAAAAAATCTCACGTAGACATATTCTTAAATAGTTAAACTTTGAAAATATGAAAAAAAATAGATTTTTTTGAATTTTTAGCTTTTAAATAGGCTTAGAACGAGTAAGATAAAAGCATGAAGACAAATTTTAAGAAAATATATGATGACATCATGTAAGTGTCGAAGCTTGAGAATCAAAGTTATGGAAAAATCATACGCTCGACAATGATAATATCAAACAAAGATATTTTATAACCATTGTTGAACAAATATTTTTATAATAAATTGTATTTAATATAAATAAGAATTGAAAAATCAACATTTTCTAAAAACACTTAAGTTGGTTGATGTTTTTTTAAAGTAATGCTTTTTAACAATACTGTATATAAATCAAATGACCTTTTTGAAACGTTATAAAATTTAAGAAATAATTATAAAATACACGAAAAAAATGTAAATTCTAAAATCTCAAAATCTTGTTTTCTTAATTTCTTATACAAATTCAGTTTAATTCGGTGACATTTATAGAGCAACTTATGAAAGTTTTCATTTTTGTTTATAAAACCGATTTGGTGAAACAAATATTGTTTGCTAACAAAATGCGAACAATGCGAGAAATTTCTCTTCCTAACACGTTCAAAACAATTGCAACGGCGTATATATGTTTGCTTGAATACAAGTATATATAGTAAATATTTATTGGGCAGTTGGCAACAGCGTGCAGTCGTTTGAGCTGAACTGGAAAAACATATAGCAAATATGGAATAAATGTGAGGTAAACTGAAGCAAATGAAAGCCATGCAAGTTAAGCTTTATTGCAGCACCTTATTAGATAGGAATTACAACAAATAAGCAGTCGTCAGCTTTTTTGACGGACAGACGTACGACCATGTTTTACACGAACGAATTTGATGTCAATGCCTCATGACTATATACATGTAAATACATATATGCCAGTCTTTTTACATACATATATATAGATTAGGGTGTGTAAAAAAAAAAACAGCTGCTTTCATTACACATATTAGACTGCTTTCAGGCAAAAAAAACACAAATAAACAAATTGCTGCCACGTTGATAAATATGAGAAATTTTTCTTGATACATTTGCTTAAGTATACTCGTGTTGTTGTTGTAATTTCTTTTTGCCGTGTTTGTGCAAAGTTATAAGCAATACTTTGTCTTCTTTTATTGTATGTATGCATCTATGTGTGTGTTGACAATTACAGAGCGTTTGACCAGCAACTCCTGCCACAGAAGCGCCACCTACGAGTGCAGACATCCTCGAGTTTTTCATATTAAGCAAGAGTATGCTGCTATCTATGCGCTCTCCCTGCAACCTGCCTACTTAAACATGCAGCATTGTAATATATAGTTATATGTACATATATGTATACGTGTATGTGTGTATGGCAATGTGTGCGAATATTTCTTCACATGTGCATAAATGCAGTTTAGCATAGCTCACTGCAGTACGTTCACTGTATTGCCAATAAGCCTAAGCAAAAATCACAAAGACATACTTTGCAACAACAACAACAACACAACACAAAAAGCGACTACATAACCACGTGTCACAACAACCACAATAGCGAGACCCTCAGTCGCAATAGCGCTTTCGTTAGCAACAGTCGTTGAAAAATTACAATAATGTGGAAAAGCAAAAAAAAAATATGAAAAAAAATGAAGAAGAAGCAGCAGCAGCAACAACAACGAAAACAAACACAAACATTTTGCACCGTATTAGGAACAGCTAGCTCATATGCATGTGCAATTGTATGATTTCATGCAACGCTTTGTGGCAATGGGTGACAATAGCAACAAATGTGCAAACCGTAAGCAACAATATGTCAAGCTGGCGAGCTGACAAGCGGGCGAATAAGCGGGTTGACGCGCATACAGCGAGATTTATAATACATTCTGCTCGGTTCGACAAGGCGAAGGTGAAATTTTAGTAGACACAGCGGCGGTGCGCTTTGTGTTTTCGTTGTTGTTGTTGTTGTTGTTACTGCTGTTTTTACAGCAAATTTCTTTTGTGTGCCATATTTTGTTATTTTTCCTGTTTTAATTGCGAACAGACGTTCAGCGCAAACGAAGGATTAAATAATGGAGACATGTAGATGTACATATGTATTGTATATATGGTATATGTCTGTGTATGTTGTATGTACATATATGGTATATGTATATGTATGTATGTCATGCTTGTACATACATATGTAAATGCCAGCGGGTGGTGGCGCAAAACTTGGCAAGAGCCAGACTAGCCACAGCTGTGCGCCAACAAGCGAGCTTTTCGTTGTTGTTGTAATCGCTTGACAAAAGCAAAATTGCACATGACTGCGACACACACACACACATATGTGTGTACAAGTATATATATTTATATATATAGCGACTTACATATAATATAAAATGTCAGTGGGAGCGCAATGATGATATGTCAGCAAGAATGGCGCAACAACAACAAAACCAACAAGCCAAGACAATAAAAAATAGACAACAGCTCGCATTAAACAGAAAAATATGTAAATGATTATTGCATCATGGCTCGTCTACACGCGCGAGCGCACAGTGGTACATTTCGCTTTAGAAATTGCTCAAATTTTTGTTGGGCAAGAAAAAATGAATAATAGTTTGTTTTTTAGAAAATATTTTTTAAAAAGATGAATAAACAAAGACTAGTTTTTCTTCAGAAAATATTTTTGAAAAATAACGGCTTTGGTAAAATTACAGGTTTGCAATGATATTTTGACATTTGGAGGAGGCTTTGTGAGGAACAAGCTAAATTATATTTGCACCCACATTCAATTAGTTGGGCCAAATAATTTGGGGAATGGTGTCGAGTTCAGAGTCTTCGGTCGGCTTTAAATTCGGGTTTCAGTTGCGTAAACTCAGTCATAGTCGGGAGGGCAAATTGAGGTCGTTACACAGTTTGAATGAACTGTTGCAGATGTCAAAAATTTTATATAGAGTAGCTATTACATTTTGTCAAATAATTTCGACTGTTTTTTCACAGTGCCGAAACACTGGAAATTTCGACTTGTGCGTCGCAGCAAGCACTTCAAACAACAAGCGAGTGGGGCACGCGAATATATAAAACCAAAAAAAAAAACAAGAAAAAACGTTAGCTTCGGTTGGACCGTAGCTATAATACACTTCACAAATACAAAATATTTCTTACAAGATCTCTGATCGGACAGTTTGTATAATAGTTATATGCTGAAGTGACTCGATTTGAACCAATTCTTCAAAGATTGCACCGTTGCCTTGGATAATAGCCCATGCCAAATTCCTTGAACATATCTCCTCAAATGTAAAAGTTTTCTATACAAGCACTTGATTCCGCTCATTCACTTTGTGTGGCAGCTATATGCTATACTGATCCGATCTAAACAGTTTCTACGGCGATAACATTGTTGCCTTAGAAAATAACTCATGCCAAATTTCGTGAAGATATTGCGTCAAATAAAAAAGTTTCCCATACAAGTACTAGATTCCGATAGTTCAGTTTGTATGGCAGCTATATGATATAGTGGTCCGAAATTGGCGGTTCCGACAAGTGAGCAGTTTCCTGGGGAGAAAAGGATCTGTTCAAAATTAGAGGTCAATACCTCAAAAACTGAGGAACTAGTTCGCGTATATACAGATAGACGGACATGACTAAATCAACTCAGCTCATTACACTGATCATTTATATATAAACTTTATGAGGTATTTCACATTTCCTTTTGGGTATTACAAACATTGGGGCAAACTTAATATACCCTATTTGGCGTATAAAAACAAATAGCAAAACAACGAGTAGATTTTGTTAGTGTGTGGATGTGTGTGAGCGCGTGGGTGTGCTAGCCGATTTGCATATACATAAGCAGTTTGTGTGTTTTTCGCAATTCTTTTTGGCACAGAACGCACCAGAGTTGGCCGTGGTAACTGCGGATGTGTTTGTGTGTGTGTGGTTGTGTGAGCGCTGGTAGGCGGCGTTCAAAGCGTTCGCTTGCGAGCTTAATTACAAAATTTCCAAAGCTAATTCAACAACGAACAACACAAAAGTCTGCAACAACAAGTAACGAACCAACAAAATTAAAAAAGAAAAAAAAACAATAGCAACAAATAAAACAAAGCAACGAGAAAGCGGCAACAACACGAAAAAGCATATGCAATTTGAAATGCGCGTGAATGTGTGTCGAACAAGAAAAGTTTGACAAAAACTCAATAGTTAATTGAGCTAGCAGGCGCGCAGACGGGCATGGGCTGGCAGGCGGCAGCAGCTGCGCCGCACAACAATGCAGTGGGTCGGCTTATACAGCTGCACTGATGCGCAACGCACCACGCCGCGTCGCGCGCTCGACAACGAATCTAATTCAAAGGATTCAAAGGACAACGACAAGAGCGATGACGCAAAACATAGCAGCGCCGAGCAAGCAACTGATGTGTGTGTGTGTGTGTACGTGCGCGTAGAAACGTTTGCATGCAAATGTCCTTCAGACGACACATCCTTTTTTTTGGCGAACGCGTACACTCGGCAATAAAGTATGTAATTTATGCGGGCAACAGAATGTGCATACACGAGCGTCATATGTGTGTGTGGTTGTGTGCGAACACATGCAAATAAAAATGTCTACTAAAATAAAAGTTACAGAAAAAAAACTAGTAGTGACTTCAAAGGGAACGTGTGCGGCAGGGAGGGGGTAAAGCAGTTGGTGTGGACGCAGTCAAACATGAAATTAAATTGACTGCAATTTTCAAAACCACAAAAGCCGTATGAAAACGCAAGGCCGGTTTTGAGATGATGAGCCGAAAGAGGTGGCAAAGAACTCGCATACATACAAACATGTGCGCGAGTAACTGTGTGTAGCTAAGAAAGCGCTGATGTGGCAGCTAAAGTAGATACGAGTAGTGCGCCGTGGCCAACTTGGCAACGGCAAAGTGTCCAGTAGGCAACCGCGCGGCCGCCGCACTCGCTACTTTGACATTTTTTGTTTGTTTGTTTTTTCATTCCAATTAAAAGAACGATCAGTTGTAGCCAACGAAGCTCGGCAATTGCAAAATGAACCACAATTTGTTGGCAGCAGCTGGACGTGCGGGCAGCGGTACGTATCTGCTGGCGGGTAGTCTGGCATAGCGACATTTAGACGCGCCCTCCGACGACCACTCGTCTGCGTTGACTGCGAACTGTGCTGTTAGAATGCCGGCCAGACTCGCCGAAATCAAGCGCGCCTCTTGGAAACCCAGAGCGCCAACGCGCACACCAACTGCCTCGTCATGCCATAAACTTTGCGCTCTTCTTTACTCGGTGTGGATTTCAATTGCCCAGAGCCTGTTTTTTGCTGCTACAACTTCATTGCGCTACTTGCCTGCGCGTGTGTCCTGCCTGCCGCTAGCACTCAGCTGGCTTGCTCAGCCTTTCGGCGCTTCCCTTTTATCCTGCTGCTTTTAGCAATTCACTTTGGCTTCCTCTTGCCATTTGACGCTCGCTTTCATGAAAATTGCCTTTTGTGCGCACCACTCGACTCCACTCGACGCGACACTAGAATTTAGGTGTGTAGAACTACAAGCACTCGTACAAACACACACACACACGCTCACTGGCGAATCTGTACCGAGCTCGCCCAAGTGACAGGATTAACAGGAAGTTGCATAATCCCTGGAGCGTCATGTCATACTTGTTTGGCCACCGACTTTATAATGCCATCGCTGGCGCATACGATTGCGGTGCAAAGCCATACAAGGCGATTACTACACAGCCAAGCAAGCCAAGCTCTTCATGTGTATGTATATATATCTGTTTGTGTGTGTGTGGTAGTGGAGCGTATTTCGGTTACTAAGTGCCTCAAAAGGCCGCAGCTCACTAGTTGGCTGTATAATCCAATGGAGTCACATACACCCACATATACACAAGCTGAAGCTTAACAATTCTGCATTTTTGATTTAGTTTTAGATTATTTTTTTTTTTGCTTTTTCGGTAGATTTGCGGTTATTTTTTTAGTTCTGTTTGGTGCTTCTTTTCAGAGGTGTGGTTGATTAAATTTTAAAATTCATTCAGTTTGTCAGTGCGGCGTGCGCTGGGTATTTGCGGCAGTTATTACAATACCGCTAAGTTCAAACACACCAACATTCTAGAGTATATAGCATATATTTTAGCATAAGCTGAAAAGTGTATTTTGCCATAAAGTTTGAAAGCCACACATTTATGTTTTTCGACTTTTCAGTTTCGCCTGCGACGCGCTTGTGTGGAATTTTGTGAATTTTTAATAAATTTAGTTGGAAGTGGTGCAAATTCAAGGCGTTAGTTGAGTTCGTCACATAGAGGCAGACGCATTTTTTTTTGTGTTGGCAGTACTATACATTAGGGTGGAGCGAAAAAAAATTTTTTTTTTGCTTAGCCTGGGGGTAAAATCTGTAGATGATAAAAAAAAGAAAATTTTTGGACAAAAAAAAATTTTCTTAACATCTAGAGGCGGCGCACTTAGTAAAAAAGTAAATTTTTGAGTTAAAATTTTCATTTCGTAAAAAGTTTTTGTTAAGTGTTCTAGAAGCTGTGTAGAGTCCCCTTTCTGGCTAACTTAAAACAATTTTTTTTGGTCATTATTGGAGTTTTAAAAAAAAGTCTTAAACGACAACATGCTTTCCTTAAGCGCTAAAATAAATTTTGAGTCAAAAACCGTCATATTTCGTAATTTTTATATAAATGTAAAAAGTTTAAACCAAAAATAATTTTTTCTTGTCCAAAAAAAATTTTGACTCGAAACTTACTTTAAAACTGAGTGCGCCTCCAGATGTTAAAAAAAATTTTTTTTTTGTCCAAAAATTTTTTTTTTTTTTCTAATATATATAATTTATAATATAATATACAAAAAAATATAAACAAATTTTTTCGCTCCACCCTACTATGCTTGTGTACTTTAGGGTTGTTTCAAACATTTTTTTGGAAAAGTCAATTAACACAACATTTTGCATACAAAAGCTGTGTCAGCAAAAACAAATTTGAATAGGTTTTTGGAATTTTATAACAACAATTACAAAATATGCAATGAAAAATATTTAACTAATTTTAAAAATTTTTTTTGTTCGAATTTTTTGAATAAGTTGTCCAAGTTAAGAACTTGTTTTCTCCGACATAATAATGTGTATCCAATAAGGATATAAAATAATAAATATTTTGTGATGTTTTTATTTCATAAGCTCCACCAGTTATATATTTTATTGCTTATCTTAATTTTATGTAATAATTTTTCATTCTAGTGTCCCTAGCAAATGCATTGTGCCAAAGCTTAGCTCAGCCTATCAATGAAATAAAGTGTTAAAATGTGCAAGCAGTAAAGTGTGCTTGACGCTCCTTTACATATCTTCGAGTTATTAAGCGAAGTATTATTATATAGTATATTATTAGGTATGAATTTTAAGCCGCAAGAATTTTAACATACTAAGCAATTTTAATTATTTATTATTTCGACTTTCTAACGAAATTTTTACCTTCAACGATTCAATGCTCACACTCGGTTATTACAGTATATCGTTTATTAAAATTTATTGCCTTAAAATTGACTTCAGTTCATGGAAAACGCGTTTTTTGCCGAATCACTTACAACACAAAATATTATATATTGGCACCTAGCACGATTTCCCAGAAGGCTCAATGGCTGTGCTTTACATACCGTTAAACTTGCAAAATATATACATTTATGTGTGTATGTAAGTGTGTTTATTTTCAATAAATGTTTCCACACACGACGTCTCAAAATTTCGGATTTTTATTTGAGCGAAAACGCTTATGAAATTAGATAATTCTTAGCAATACCGGAAATAGCGCCACGATACTCTGTGCGTCTGCTGCGTATGAGTTGTTATCATTAGCTAGTTAATATAGTGAGTGGCAGTGCTGACACGGCACAGTAGTTGTCTAAACAAATAGTTACGAAAAGAATGAATTCGCTGGAAATTTTTAATGGCGCCAGAGTGTTTGTGCTTATGTGAATGTGTGTGTGAAAATACGTGTGATTGAAAAATGTTTTTTTCGAAAATGCCGTTGAAAGCGCTTTCCTCACTAAAGGTTCATGGTGCGGTTTTAAATGGTTTCAGTTTTCAAAAGTAATTTCACTTTATACACAGCCGATAATAATCTGTTGCTAGCTATTGCTCGTGATGCCCGCATGTAAACAGGCTAAAAAAGCTTAGCAAAAATGTTTTCCCTAAATAAAAACTGAAAATTTATGAAGCTGTCTGGTGTTCTGTAGCAACTTTTTATTACCATTTCCCATTTTGAATGCTTGAAGGCAAACAAGGAATTCCCCGAAGCGCTGCTATGCAGCCAATTCGATAATCTAAACAATTAACAGATTATTATCTTTTATTTACAGAATTTGCTGGCAGCAATTAGCGAAAGAATAAAGTGGTAGTTTTTTTATTTTTATTTTCAGCGCATGATTCGCGTTTTTAGCAGTTTTATAAACGATTTTTTTATATTGTATATATTTTATTTCTTTGTTTATATATAGATATATATATTGTATATTAGTATATGACTGTATATATACATATATGTAAGTGCGCGAGTGCCTTTGCGCCACATTTCGTGCACGCTTTTGTTCTAAGTGGCGCTCAAATATCAACAAAATTCTAACCAGCTCGGAAGCTAACCGAATTTCACTCGCTGCTGACAAAAGGTTAAAAGAGAAATAAAAAAAAAAAATCGCGGTATTGTTTGAAACAATGAAATAGAATATTGTCAAAGAAAAAAAAAGGTTCTTCTAAACACACACACACACATGGCACGCTGAGCAAAGCAGCTGTAGAGCTGAGCTAAGCAGTGCGAAGCCGCGCGTTGCGGTGCGGTGCAGCGTGGAGTGTCATGTGTGAAGTGCTGGTCATATATCATTTTCATTTAATGGGCGATTCGCAGCTGAAGCCGTTTTGACCCTGAAATTTGAAGACTCTATTGTATGCACACACACACATATATATATATATATGTCCAAAAACACACATGCAGTCATAAAAATATGTGTTTGTGATAATTCTAAAATAAACAGTGAGACGAAAACAAGTTCGTCGCCTTAGAGCAGGCGGCCAAAGGGGAGTGTCTGCTGCTAAGCAGGCAGAGAGTTTGAAAATTTAATTTCGAAAAAAAGGCAACTATAAAGTCATTTAGTCCACTTTGGCGGAGTAACGGCGGCGCGTTTTACACAATGAGCGGTGGCACATTAGTGGATGGAAAATTCAAGAGACACGTACATACATATATATGTATGTATGTATGTCTATATATATGCCTGTGTGCGTGCCTGTCAGCCTGTGCATATGCAACTACTCAGCGAAATAAATTATGTACATATGTGTTTAAGATATGCGTTCGTTTGTCATTGTTAATGTGTATGTGTGCGTGTGTGTTTGGTTATGGTGTCGCCGTTAATCAACCGAAAAATAATATTAATGAAAACAGCTTGTTGGCTGAAAATTGACTACACTCTACTTCATGAAATAATCATTACAAAATCCAAGCATGTAATTAATACCGAAAAAACAGCAACAACAACAACAACGAAAGTAAACTGAGCGAATTAAGTGACTTTCAGCATATTTTCGCTGCTGTTGGCTGAAGCCGTGATTTTATTGTTATTATTATTATTATTATTATTATTATTATTATTACCATTATTATTATTATTAATATTAGAGTTACTCGAGTGAATTGGTAAGCGATTTTTCTAATAAGTTTTTTTTTTCAAATATCTAACGGTATTTAAAGATAGAAATTTTCAGTACTTGTCTTGTTTTGAATAACTGTGGCATGCTTGTTAATTTTACTATTCTAAACTATAAGCAAATTTTCAAATATATTTATTTTTTAAAGCAAATTTAAAAGTTTTTCGTTTTTACTTTGAGTTTCAATACTTTTATTATAATATATTTTATTTTAAATATTAAGGTTTTCTAATTTTTATATAATTTCGGAATTTTGTACGAAAATATTCAATATTTAAAAAAATTTTATTTTTGTTCAACAATTATTTCAATCATGTTGGATTACAATATTTTTGAAACATTTTTTTATTTAATTTTTTTATGTAATTTTAGTATTTTATACTAAACTAATAATGCCGCTATTTAAATTATTATTTTTTATTAAAATATTATTTTGTACTAAAATATTCAATATTTAAAAAAATTTTATTTTTGTTCAACAATTATTTCAATCATGTTGGATTACAATATTTTTGAAACATTTTTTTATTTAATTTTTTATGTAATTTTAGTATTTTATACTAAACTAATAATGCCGCTATTTAAATTATTATTTTTTACTTGCAATGTCGCTACAAAAAAAAACTAACAATAATAACAACAGGCATTTAGCGTTAATAGCCGATTGATACGTATTCAACATAAACTGTGTCATTGGCCGGATGCAATTATTTTCGAAAATTGCTTAATTTCTTTTATAAACAATAACTCAAGCGGCCAAGGCAAAAAATGCAAATTATTTTCTAAGTGTTATATTTAAATAATTTAATGACCAATGGAGTTTGTTTAAGCAAAATATTACACGCTAGAATGAAGCAAATCAGTCGAACATAGCAAGTGTGAAAATGACATAATTTAATTATTGCTCGCATAAAAGGTTAAAACCGCTGCTTTGGCAATAAAAAATAAGCATTAATTTAATTGACAACTAAATCTAAATTGTTGTTTTAATTGACTGAGTATGGTGTGAAAATTTCGGTGTAACAATTGTGTTTCATAATGGAGCGAAATAAATTAATAAACTTTTTCATATAATAATTATTAATTTTTTATTTTTAATATAAATCTAAAGCCTAGAACACAACGCAAAATATAAGAAACCTAAAAATTTAATATATTTTTCAAATTAAATTTATAAAAATTTTAACTAAAAGTAACTTACTCGAATCAAATAGACCACTTTGAAAAAAGTATTAACAAGCTTTTTGCTATAATATTTTTTTAATGTCTACTCTAATTTTATTAAAAGTTTCTCTAGAAGTAACTTCTTCGTCACTTTTTTGAAATTTGTTTTACAAGCAAAATTTCGTAGCTATAATAAAAAAGGGCAAAGCAATTTTATTACTAGAATATTTTTTTTGTTACATCTAAAATTAAAAAAATATAAGAAAGCTACCAATAACGTATATATTGCAAAATGTTACCTTTTGCATACCAAACTCAGCAAAAAGTCATAATTTCATAAACATTTCACGCATATTTCGCAACTCGGTGCAAGTGAATTACACACACCAAGATTATTTGGGAACCAAGTCTAAACATATTTCACTTTCAACAACACCAAAAATAGCAAAACTACGAAAAACACTGTAATATGAAAAAAAAGCTTGCTGCCAATGCATAAAAATCGTTTACCCACAATTTGCAATTCATACGATTTTTATGTGAAGTAACATTTAGAAGTTAAAAAATATTTAGAACGCATTCATTAAAGCATAAAATATGTGCACAACTTTGGCACTCACCTTTAACTTTGCTTGAACCGATGACACCGAATTGTCCCTGATATTGATTTTGTACTGAGAGCACTTCCATTTTCTGGCGCAGCTCCTCGAAGACTTGATCGATGTGGATCAAATCGTTGGCGTGGCGTTCCAGCTCGGCGTCCAATTCGAATTGTGCCTCGAAATCGCCGAACGCGTCGTCGCGCACACGCTCTGCCCCAGCCAGCGTCAATTCCTGCACCACTGCCGCGTCTGCGGGCGCTGCTTCGACAGGCTCAATTTCAGTCTCGCTGTCGTCGTCAATGGCACTATTGGCGCAGGCGTTGACAAGGTCGCTACTCTTGCGCCCGATTTCTGCTTCCACTTCGTCTTCGACTTCACTTTCAGGCGCGCCTTGAACCTGCAACTGTGCAACACGCTTACGCGTAGCACACGCTCTTTGCTGCTGTAGTGTTGCAACGCTTTTGGCACGCTCGCCGCTGGCGCTGTAGCGCTGCTGTTGCCGGCGTTGGGCAACAGCCGCTGCGTCCAAGTAGCCGCTTGTCTTCTGATCGACGGTGGTCGCTTCGACGGCTGCCTCCGTGACTGGGCTGGGCGGTATGTCGACGGCCGCGCTGACGGCGGTGGCGGTGCTAACAAGCGCAAAGAGATTCTTAATGCTTGTGGTGGATGTGGTGCTGCTGGCGTTAACTGGCTGTGTACACGTGTGTTGATGGTTGCTGTCGCTCCCAGCCGCTGCTGCTGCTGTTGTTGCTCTTGTTGCAGTGCCCGTGGCTGCTGCTGTGGTTGTGTGGTTGTGATAGCGTGTTGTTGTAGTGTTGCCAATTTTAATGTTGTTGGCGCTGCAGTGGACTGCAGCGAACGTGGTGAGTGGGAAAATGAACAATTTCACGTACTTTTTTGTTTTGTTTTCTTTTGAGCGTCGCGTATGCGCGTGTGTTTTTGGTGTTGTAGTGTGTTTATTAAATTTACTGCTTAGTTATAATGAATGATTTCTTATTTCTTCAGTTAAATTACGCTTAGAGAAATGCACTTTAATCACAAAAATTGTTTTCGTTTTCTTTTTTATATTAAAATTAAAGACACACAGTTGAAGAAAGTATACACAAAACGGCACAAATCTCGCAACACTGACCTGCTGGCGCAACTGACTGGATCCTGCGAATTCTTCCACTTCAATGCTTCGCTTGACGCCACATGCTGCTGCTTTAAGTGCGTTTTGAAGAACCGATCTGCTGCGTCCTCTTATTAAGTTTCACTTTAGTTAAACGCGTTTGGTTTCCATAGATTATTATTTAATTAACAATTATTAAACATTAATGATAATTTATTGTGTCTATTAGTAGATTTTTAAATTTTTTTTTATATGTTTTACTTAACAAAAACGAAATTGGAAAATAACAACTAAGTTCAATTTGAAATTGTCTGTGCTCCTTTTGTCGTCGCCACTGCTGCTTACACGCTGCAATTTGTTATTCTAAGTTTGTTTTGTTGCTTTTGCATTAGTTTGTGTTTTATTAAAACGGTTTTATCGCTACTTTTGCATTACTTTGTAATTTGTTTGTTGTTGTTGATTATTATTTGTATTATTATGCTTGTTTAAAAAGGCGTTAAAAAAGGAGTAGTTGTGTACTAGTTCCACCGCTGCGTTCTATTTCTTTTTACTCTAATTAATTGTTACTGTATTATGCGCGGTTGCTTTGTAAATATCTACCTCAATGCTTTCGAAATATATTTTTCTCGTGTGTAATTCGCGTGAATTTTTCGCTTTGTCGAAATTTAATTTACATTTTGGCGAATTTTCTGCACGTACACGTATATTTTTTTGAATAATTTTCGCACACCGCTGCTGCCTTATTTTCAACAGTTATTAATTGCTCACTTTTTATTGTTATTGTATTTTATTAATTTTTGTGTAGTTACTTTGCATTAATTTTATAAGTTGTTAAGTATTTTTTAAAAAATGAAATGATTTGTATCCCTGAACTTGTGTGTATTTTACGCTTAGCTAGTTGCAAGTCGCCACTTTCAGCCGCTGCCGTTAAATCTACGCCACGAAATCTGGTCGCACAAATTTCCGTGTGTCGCGTGAATTTTTACTAATTTACACTGACTGCAGCCATTCGAATTTTTTCGGCTTTTTCGACGTTTTTCGCTGCCTGATTGTGTGGCTTTTTAGCTTACGACTTGTCGGCTTCCTGGCCGTGGGAGTTTCCTTGTTCCTTGCTCAGCTGCTTAGTAGCTGCTTATTTGTCTACGCTTTGTAGGCTTCGTCGTCAACTCCTCTTCGCCTCATTCACAGCACTAAAATATCACTTTTTATTTTTATTTTCTTATATTTGTGGTTTTTAGCCTTTTTGCACTGGTTTCAACTTTTTGCCGTACGCCGCTCGCTTGGTCTTCTGCACTTAGGCCGGAAATTTGCCTGCAACACTTCTTTTTTGTTGTGAAATATTTTCGCCTTTCCGCTGCGTTTTGTCGGCTTTTTTGTGCTTTTTATCTGCGCCTTGATTTTTCTTTTGCGTTGTTTCCTTTTTTTTTCGTTTGTATTTTTGCGGTTTCTTGGGGCACTCTTTTACTGTAAATTTGTGCCTTCACTGCTATTTCGTTGCCGTTTTCTTGTATGCACTTTGTTTGCGCTTCTTCTATTTTATCTTCACAACAAAAAGAAAACTGTCTGCTCTCTTTCCGGCTACGGCGTTTGGGGCTGCCACCACAATATCAATGGCAAATTGGACTGCTTCCTTCAGTTGCTTTTGCAACTCTATTGCGAAAATGGTTTTATTTTATAAATGTTACTTCCTTTTGCTTAAACGTAGCGTAGGCAGCTTTTCAAGTTTTTGGCATCGACGTTGCTCCTTCGTTACACAGAGTTTCGCCGGCTGAACAGTAGCTTTGGTTGTCTTTGGGCTGTGCGTCGTGTGGTCGGTTGGCTGGCTATGTATCACGTCGTCGTCTCGTCTTTGCTAATTTCCGTTGCTTTGCGCTAGCTCCTCTACGTCGTCTTGCACCAGATTCACTAACGTTGCTTACTCGACGCTCTCTCAGCTGCTACTGACTGCCTCTGTCGCTGGCACTAAGCTCCAAGGCTCGGTGGTCCACTATTTTGGCTCAAACGCGTCACTGTGTGCTCACTCGTTAGCTCCGGCCTGTGTTACTCTGTTGCTGCTCAGCGCTTTTGTGCCTTGCTGGAGCTATCGCTTGTACGTTTGGAGCCTCGCTCTCACTCACTGCACGGCTCGTGCTACTTGCAGCTGATTTGCTTTTCACTCATTTGCCGTTTGATTGTTTTCGTTGTTGCTGTGGCTGTGGCTGTGGCTGTTACTGCTAAGCGTTCGCTAGTACGTGTTGAAATGGTTGTTGCTTGTTATTGTTGTTCGGTAGCTTCCTGACTGGTTTTTGTTGCGCTTGCCGCTGTCAATGGGGTACTTACTCTTCACTCGTGTGCTCTCTGGCTGTTCAATGCTTTTCCTACTGATTTTGGTGCTAATTTAAGAACTTTTCTGCTGTAAAAATTTAATTTACGGACTTTGCTGAATTTTCGAAATTTTACATTTTTATCTTGCGCTTTCAAGTGAACCGATTTTATTGCTTGCTAATTGGACAGCGAGAGTGCTGTTTGGGGTTATTTATTTATTTATTTATGTTTTGTGCTTTTGTTGATTTGTCGTTGGTTGTTTTTGCTATTTTTGTTAAAGTTCTATTTAATGCGGTGCATCGTCAAGGGCTTTGCCGACTATTTGCTCAATAGAATTTCACACCATTAATTTTTCAACTTCATCGAGTCAAACAACAGTGAAAATTACATATGTCAGCTGTTTTCCGGTGTGGTTGTATGTGTATTGCGCATATGTGTGTGTATGGAAAAAAGCTAGAAAATATGGCTTGATTTTCGCTTGAATGTCTATGGATTTGGTGCTCGGTTTATTTGTCAAGTCTGTTCTTTCTGGCTGGCTGGTTTATTGGATTTGTGAAATTAACAACAGTTTCTTTTATTTTTCTTACATGAAACAACAGAATTTTGGTTGAAACTTAGTTTTTTAGCGTTTCGGTTTTACAAAAACTGAATTCAGAGTAAATTATTGCCGTCCTTTGTCATATGCCTATTTTTGGTTGCTTGTAATGATTTGCCTCTTACTGTCGTCGTCGTCGTCGTTGTCTTCGTAGTCGTGCTGTGGTGTTGTTACTTATGTTCTTTTAAAAAATTGTTCCTCTTCTTATTCTACACAAACCAATTTCCACGTTACGTTTAACCAGCAGAGTTGTTACGAAGCTACTGGATCCGACCGGCTCAAAGTGCTGCTATTTATAGGGCTACCCAGGTCGTTACAATCAACGATTTTTTCCATACACAGACGGGCCATCACTGTAAAGCAAGGCAAACCAACCCAAACAGCCAACCGACCGACCGACCAACCAAGCAATCAACCAACCAAACTAACAACAACCATCCGGCTAACGATTTGTATCTTTCAGATCCCTACTCTCCGCTTACATTATGACACAATGCAACGCACCTACAAACCTATACTTAACAATTGTTCGGGTGCGCTTGTTTTTGCACTTAATTGTATGAGTGACTTCGTGAAAACGAGTTGAGTGAGTGACTGTGAGTCTCACTTTCGCAAAGGTGTTGCACGCATTTGCCCCAACTCTTTGCCATGCGCTATTAGTAACCAATGAGCACCTTCTCTCTCACTCTCTCTAGCTGTCATATCGCACAGCTGAACGTGCGGAACATCTGTTTCAGCAGCACAGGCAATCAGCTGATTTTTTTCTTCACTTCTCCGATTGCGCACGCACAGATGTTTTCGGAGCGTACTAAGAGTGTTGAGTGAGTTGTTGTATAGGTAATTATTTTGAGCTGGAATTGCGCACTTGCTGAGTGGTGTTAATATTAAATGAGAAACTTCAATATTGCTATTAGATTTGAGTGAACTGTTTCCGTTTTATATGTGAGAATGATATATTTTAAACCCTTGTAAATGTGTACATTGCAGGAAGAGCTGTTTCTGCAGAGAGAACTAACAATAATATTCACTCATAAAGTAAAGTGGTGCTCAGTGCCTGAGTTTTGGGACTTTGTATGCTGTACATGGCAATCAGCTGGCATAGATTAACAAGCTTTGTAGTAAAAGAGCAAATTTTGCTCAACTTGCTAGCTAAAATAAATATATAGAAAGTCTTATTTTAAGAGAACTGTGTTTGAAATGCTTAAGGTAAATGTGAAATCGAATAGTATATAGAAAGCGTGACTCAATGCTTTCATGCTCAAAGTTATGTATATTCTCAAACCAAGAGAACATAACAATACTAATTTATATTGAAAGATGCGACCAGACTGTTTTCTCAAGAAGTATACGTTGTATACAAATCGAAGGGAGTTGAGTACAAATAGACTCTGCACTAGCAATAAGTTATTTTGTGAGCCAATTGTCATTGAGTGCTAATGGCAAATTTGCAGAGGTTGAGTGAATATTTGAATTCTATTATAAAATATACCTAAAGTAAATAAAGTTGAGTAAAGACGACAATTTTGCTGAGAAACTTTATATTATGCTCGATGAGCAACATTTCAATGGATGAGAGATGTAATTTTGTTGCACAGAATATTATTTCAAAAATACCTCTCGCCGAGTGGAATATACTAATATATAACTTTCGCTCTTAAATACAAAGCATTTTAAAGGTAAGAGTTGGAAGGCGCACAGCAAAACAGCTGTAAGCAATTTTACAAGACAAGTTTTGGATGAATGTATATATGTACCTATACTTTTACTCAATGAAAATTTGAATTTACTCACACCACTCAAAACGATATTTTAAGCGAAAGACTTTTGAATATACAATACTTTACATGAACTTCATGCTTTTACATTTGTTTCAAGTTAGCATATTTTTAAAGGCTTTACGATTAACTCAACAATTTTTAATATGATTTGGAAAATCCACAAATATCTGACGGTAATTATAGAATTGATTTTTCCACTCACCTACGAGTAAGTCACCCTTATATGTATACGTACGTTATTCTGCTGGCATTAACTCGCTCTTTTGCACATTTGTATGCTTATCCTGTTAATAATTGATTTTTCCCAAACGAAATGACTCTTTATTCTGCAAGCGTCTCTGCAAACACACTTACATATGTATTTACGTACATATATTTATACACTTATATGCCTAACTGTGCACCGCGATACTCAATCCATGCCTCTCATTGCCACAGAGTAGTTCTTCTCTGTTTTACCCTGCACCAAACCCCGTGTGGCCTACGTGACTTTTTATCGCCGTATACCTTTCGCATCCTATGTATTTTATTTTTAACGCTCAGCTGTTTTCCACCCTGCCACAGGAACGCGCAACAAATTTCATTCACTCATTTTCAACTCCATTTACTCTCACCCACAAACGCACTCAACCGCTGAGTTAGCTAATACCAAATGTGATCTGCTTAAATATTTATGCTTAATTCATTATATATAAGTAAATACGTACATATATGTGTATATATACAAGCGTTTTTTATGTACATAGTTACATGCTCATGTATGCCACATTATTCTCCTATTTACTGCCGCAAGAGCCGCTCTGCGCACAGCTGATTTCTGTCTCCACTACCTCCAGCCCCAGTCGCTCTGTGCGCAATGGCACAATCAGCTGCTTCATGCTATAGTTAGCATATATTACTCTTACAGCGCTTTACAGAGCATCGTTCGTACTATTTGGTCTACTGGTATAAGCACTCTGAGTCTACCAACCCCAGCCCTTCAACGCAAACTCATTTTGCCGGCTATTTCCTCTGTCAGCGTGAGTTCTATTGATATGTCAAAGTGTTGCGAGCGCATTCTGGTTTGAGTTGTGTTCTTCTCTCACTCGGTAGCAAAATTTTGCCGGTTACATCGTTTGCGCCGACCTTTAATGACTTTTCGTCTACTATGATATTTTCATCTGCTTTTCATTTATGTTTCTACTTTGTTGTGTGCGCACGTGACTTTTGGGGTTTGGTGCTGGCAATTACTTTGAAGTGCTAGAATTCAATTTTAATTAATATATTCGTTAAATTTTTTAAGGAACTAGGAAATTTTTAATTTTTTTAGCGTACGCCACTATTTGCATACATCTGGTAGCTGAAGCTTAAAATTTTGTTCATATATGTAATATGATAAGGTGAATCGTAATCAATAAAAAAATTCAAATGTGCGATGGCTTACAAATTTAGCTGATAATAAATTATTAGAAATAAAAATATGAAAAAACAATTTTTTATTAACTTCGATAGAGATTTTGACTATTGGAGTGTTAAATTTGTGAAGCTTCCGAAAAGTTTTCTCATAAAATATTTTCATAATTAATAAGTGCTTTTTTAAATTCTGTGTAAATATATGGTACAATAAATTTTAATAATAAAAAAGATGAAAAAGATATACTATATGTTTCTTCTTTTATTCTACTATGTAATAACAAAATTTCTTTTAAAGATTTTTTTAACAAACGTGCTGGCTGATTTTTTCTATATATTTATGAAATAAAGACAGCAAACTTCTTAAAAAATAATATCTTTAATGATCTTGAGGCATCAGTTTATGAAAAAATAAGAAAAAAATAGTAAAAAGTTATTACATTAAAAAACTTTTGTACGAGTCGACTTAGCAAGAAATAATGTTGAATCTGTTTTGTAGATCTATAAATTTCTTGTAAGAACACCCTACAAATTTTCATTTTTTTTTTGTGGTATATTTGTTTATTTGAATAAAATTAATAAACTTAATTACTACAATAACCAATAGTATAACGATAATATATACGTACAGTGTCTCTAGACGAGCTCTCGAGTACTTCGCTATCAATAATTAGTAACATTTTATTAACTAATGATATTATTTATATCTTAACTTAGTAGATATATAGTATATGTTTGTATTTGCTTGCAAAGAAAAAGTAAAAAAACGATGCATAAATGATTTTATAATATAAAATGGTTAAAAGAAGAACAAGAAATCAGACCAGTTGCGTCCAGGAGTGAATTAGTTATCATTATCATTTAATAACCACCAGCAGTTCTGTTTCGTCAAAGTGGTTTCAGTTTTGTCTCTAAACGAGATGTATGTGTCGAATCGTTTATTTTCAGCAGTGAGTATTTTTGAAGTGACTACTTTGTTGTTAGCTCTTCTAAATATGTGATATATTATTGGGATGTTGTCTTCGTTTTCGATGAAACCATTTTTGTCCAAGTAGAGAAAGGATTCTGGTGATGCAAATCCGTTTGCAATAGCTAATGCAAAGTAATCATCACTTTCGTAAAAAGGAGCTCTTATTAAAGTGTTATTGTCATCATATAGGCAGCGACTTATATGCTTTCTAATTAGATTTATGATGTGACAATCAATTCTGGGAACTTTTGCCGTGTCGTATAGTTTAGAGTTAGATATAAATTTGGTAAAATTACTATTCTGTGACCTATGCAGCGATGTGCATGATCGGAGAATTCTTCTCTCGAATCTTCTGAGTCTTTCCATATATGAAGGAGAGATATTAAACCAAATTGAACATCCATATGAAAGTATTGGTCTCACTAGTGATTGATACATGAAAATTTTAAGCCTGTTATATAGCAGTTTTGAAGAAAGAATTTTTTTATAAGTATAAAAGGCTCTATTTGTTTTTAGGATTTGTATGTTGATATGATCATTAAAATATAAAAACTTATCGAGGTGAATACCAAGATATTTGATTCTCTCCTTGCGCTGTATTTGGATATTTGCTACACTGGATTTTATATGCATTAAACATACAAAGAAAGTAGAAAAAAAGTACGTGTGGCACTCGGGGACTGCCGCGGTAAGCTATTGCAGAGCCTTTTTAATCAACTTATGCAATTATAATTATTTATTTATTTTTTATGCAGTCTTTTTTTTCTTTGCTATTAATTCAAGTTACACTTTTTGCGCGTGGTGATCGATTAGAAAACTAATTTTTTTCTTTTATTGAATAAATGAGAAATTAAAATTGTTGAAGATATTTTTTTTACCTTACAATTCATGTAGTTTACTCAGGAATATTTATCATTTTTTTAGGTTTATGGTAAGTGAAATAAGAAACATAAGTTTGAGACTTGATACCCTCTAAATATTTGTTCTTTGTTGAAATCTCCAGCTAAGATAAGTAGAAATTTATTACCATTGATAATCTGATTGAAATACCTAATTTCAATTTTATTGTTCAAGTTAACCAAAATAATAATAATCCTACTAATATTATGACTTCGAATATTAAGTAATTTATGTTTATCAATTAAACTTTTATTAAATTCCATATTTTTATTTGCCATTAAAAAAATGGTATTTTAAATATAATTATTTTTGAATCACCCTGCTCTGTCGCTTTAATTGATTTGTGCCACTTGAGATATGCGAAAATACGCCTAAAAGTATGCAAATATTTTGCGCATATTTTGTGATTGTGTTAGGTTTATTTCCGTTACAGAACTTCTTGATTCCCCACGCTCAAAGCCCCCGATAGAAGCTATGCAATAGCTTAGAAATTCCATTGTTATTTGTATTGGAAATAAAAGATCACAATGCGTCACCTGTTAGTATTAATATTAAGAGCTCAAACTTTACCAAATTTCTTTCGAGAACTATATTTACACGTAATTGAAGCAACAAAAATTAAAGTTTTATTTTGAACTATAGTATATACTTATGAATATATCAGTTTTCAATAGTTTCACTAAAAAATTTAATATACCAAATATTTATTTTAAGTTCATTTATAACAGAATTTACAAAAAATTATTAAGCTACTGGTGTTTTTATGTCTTAAATTTTTATTTATACTACCAAAATTTCTTTTTTTAATAATTCTTAAGCATGTTGATTAATATATTTGTGTGTGGATTTGTGTACGTTTTGCACGAAGATGTCTGATCTACAAATGTAGTTATATGCAAAACTAAAGTTGAGGCATTAACATATGAATACATTTTTTATGCACGCATTTACAATGCATCTCGTGGCTACAACAAGCGTTTTATGCTATATTCATGTACCCAGTATATACTCGTATTTATGTACATATATACAGCGCCTAGCAATAGGGATGCCGTGATTTTGACAGCTCGCCGCCAGCCATCTTTGTTTACGGATTCGTGTCAAATTTTGTCAGAGTGTTCAGTAAGGTTTGCCATTTCAACGTGTCACGTTTTACTTTGGTACAACACTTGGAAGTTGTTCAAGATTATTACGCAAATTCACTCGAAACATTCACATTCATCGAAAAATCATCTTCTCAGATGAGGTCCTTTTCCGGCTTAATGGCTTCGTCAACAAACAAAATTGTTACTATTGCGGTGCGTCAAATCCTCGTGTGATTCAAGAAACGCAATAGCATCCCAAACAATTGACCGTATGGTGCGGATTGTGGTATGGCGGCATTATCGAGCTTTATTGCTTTCGAAATGAGACAGAAAATGCTGTTACCATCAACAGCGAGCGTTATAATACCATGGTGATCGACTTTTTTGCCCCGAAATTTCATGAAATCGACGCGGACGATTTCTATTTACAGTAGCACGGTGCGCCGCCTAATGTTTTACGTCTAAATACGGACACATTGCGCGCAAAGTTTGGGCACTTGATAATTTTAAGAAATGGCCCAGTCAAATGGTCACCAATATCATGCGGCTCTAGATTATTTTCTCTGTGGGTATGCTAAATCAAAAGTTTATGCGAATCAAACAGCAACACTCGAGTAGCTCGAAATTTTAGCCGAAATGCTGCACCGGCGTTACGAAAATGGGCGTTAAAGGTAGGAGTTATGGCATAAAAACTAACTGCATAAAAAAACAAGAAAATAAAAATAAATAAATACAGAACTCTTTTGACCAAATTTGTGTGTTTTATTTGATTTTAATAGCACGTCATTCTTGTTGGTAGACCCTATATGTAAGTATAACAGAAGTAAAATGCTCTTTCAAAAAATGGAAAATGCAATTTTTATGTTTATTTAGCGAAGCTTTGGGTTTGTATAAACAGAATATTTACCTTTCCACATCATAAATAAAAATATATATACAAGTATATTAATGCGTGATATATTTGTTTGTTAATGTGTACATGTAGTAAATATATACATATGTACATAATTCAGTATACTTCAAATTATATTTGCATTAACGAGGCCTGAAATGTAAGCTATTGTGACAGCTTTCGAATCCACAAAGACCGATCTTTTATCAAACGATACGCACGCTCACACATATAGTTATATAAGTAACATATGCATATACATTTTTATAATGTATTTTGTATGTATATGTGCGACTTAAATGCAGTATAGACAATACATTGGTATTTGAGTAATAATTTTGTGAGTACTAAGTAGATAATCGAGGTAGTTGGCAGGCAAACCAGGCATATATACATACATATGTATATAAGTACGTATACGCGTGTGCATACATATTCATACCAATAACGTACGTATGATTAAATGTAAAATTTTTTTAATTCTTTTCATCTATTCTAAAGTTTAAAGTAAAAAATATTGTGTTGTTAATTAAAATAATAAAATAAAATAATTATTTTTAATTAATTGCTTAATTTAAACAAATGTTGTGTTGAATTGACTGCCGAAACTAAAACAAAAAATTTATATTTTGTTCTCAAATTATTATTTCATTAAAGCAATTGTCGCAGCTTTGGTAATTTTGTACATAACCAGCTTTAAGTGTACATACATACATACATACATTCATACATAAAAACTTGCGTGCTTACCTACATACGTATCTAGTATGTAAAATACATTATTGCGTAAATATTCTCACCACTTCTAAACTAGATTTTCACATTTTTTCAATTTACTCAAATAAATTCTAATTTAATATGCTTATGCCATCGACCTTTAATAAAGTTGAAAAAAAAACGCAAAAACTAACAACAAAACCAATGGTAAAAATTATTATAGTCAGTGAAACATTAGTTCGCCAGCTGCTACATTGTTGCCACTAAATAACAGCAACAGCAGCAACAACAACAAGAAACAGCAAACTAGCAAGCCAGCAGCATAGCTTAACGATCATATAACAACCTCAAACAGTTGAAAAACTAGCAGCAACGCCAGCAATTGTCTCGTTGATTTAATAAATTAACATTCATCGCTTTCGCTAATTGACTGGCAAGTCAAAGTGATGCGACACATTTTCAAATCAAACTAAAAACGTGAACATCTGCGGAACAAATGTAGCTGTCTACAAATGTATGTGTGTGTGTGTGTGCGCGTGGGTATGTGGCTGTGGGTATTGCGGTTAACGAACATGCAGATTCTGTTGTAAACTAAGCTAATATGTATATATGTATGTATGTATGTATGTATGTATGTATTATATTTCCATATAGTAATAGCATATAAATATGTACATATACCTACATATATACCATATGTGTGTAGTTATATATGTATGTTTGCACAAACTATTGGTTTATTGTTGCATTGAGCTCAATTTTCGTGAATATATTTTAATTAAATATTGTACTTAAGCGCAACGTGACAACGAGCAAGGCTGCTGTGCGTCGAGCGGTTTTCAGTTGCGCGAACAAGCGTCGTTTGCAAGTTTCTGTTTTAATATAAGTAAGTATATCTTATGTACTTATATACTTGTAGATATGTACCAGCTGCATCAGCTACCAGTTGCAATATAATAAAGCCGAATTTTGACTTTTATGAAATCGCTTTCTGCATTTAATCGAGGGTTTCTACCAACAAGTCACGACTACAGAAACTTCGATAAATCGAAAGAATTAACTTGGCATGGCTGTGTATCGCTAAATATTACCATACTACGCCTAAGTTAAGTGAGAAAATCACACGAATTCTTTATTACTTGACTGCCCAAGAAACTGGTAGCTAGTATTTTCCCAAAGGAATATCTGTGCATATTTTCGATCTACAAACAAAGTTGAAAGAAATAAATATCCAGCGATGTGATGTGAAAAAGACAAATTTGATAATAAAAAAAAACTACCAAGAAAGCGTTCATATAAAACAAATAACCTAAAATTTATTAAATAAAAAAATATATATTTTCTTAAAATGAAAAAAATGTTAACTTCGGTTGCAACGCAGCTAGTATAGCCTTCACATATGGTATCAAGAAGTTTGCATACAATAACTTGATTTTTATCGTTCAGTTTGTATGGCCGCTATATCATATAGCAATCACATATGGAAAATTCTTCGGATATTAGATCATTGCTTTAGAAAATAATCCAAACGAAAACTCGTGAATTCGTGATCTTGTCAGATAAAAGGGTTTTCCATACAAGGGCTTGATATATGTTATACATAGTTGTTCGCTTGTGTTTATTTTCGCTGGCAATGTTAAGTATATAAAAGAGGAATATTCTGCAAAAAGCGCTTAGCTTTTTAATTGACGGTATTATTCCAGCATAAAATCTGAAAAATTGGTTGTATGGGAGATATGTGATATAGTTGTCCGATTTTCATTTTTTCACTGTCATTATTAAGTAGGGTGGAGCGAAAATGTTCCAACATTTTTTTTTTAAATCTAAAACTAATCTTTTCAAGTAAATTTCGAGTTAAGTTTTTTGGTTTAAGGAAAGCATGTTGTCGCTTAAGACTTTTTTTAAAACACCAATAATGACCAAACAAATTTTTTTTTGGGTGATAACTTTTAATTGGCCCTAAAGAGGACTCTCCACAGCTTCTAAAACACTTGTGAAAAGTTTTTTATGAAATAAAAATTTTAACTCGAAATATAGATATTTAAAAAAGAATTTTTTTTCCAAAAATTTTCTCATTTTGTAATCTACAAATTTTACCCTCAGGCTAAGAAAAAAAAATTTTTTTCGCTCCAATTATTAAGTTTGTATTTGAGAACAGTTCTACAAAATTAGGAGCTCTTAGCTTTTTAATTAAAGGCAGGCAGCCGGAAAGTAAAATAACAGAATAATCGGTTATCGACAAATGAACAATAGCATTTCAAAATGCACCCATGTATTAAATTTCATGTAGATATCTTAAAAACTGACGAAGCAATTTTTATAATCAAGAAAAAATTTTAATAGAAATAAATCGCTGGCTCGAAACAGGTTTTAGATTTATATTCTCTTATGCAAAGATGTTCAGATGTTCAGCATGATCCATAGAACTTTGCGCGCATACGCGATTTTTCCATTTTTTGGCACCTTGTGCAACAACCCGCTCTAATATACAGACAGACAGACAATTATGGGTAAATCAATTCAGCTCGTCACGCTGATCATTTAGGGTCGTAGACCTCACGTTTACTTTTAGGTGTTACCAACTGCGTGGCAAACTTAATACACCCTGCACAGGTTATAAAAAGTTTTGTCAAGGCAATCGATTCAAACGACTTTAAAATGTTGCCAAGAATAGCTCAGTAAAGCACTAAAAAGCATTAGGAATCCAAATTTTTTAAAGAAAGTCGCAAAAAGTTTAAATTCCAAGTACTTCGATACCTTTTTTACACCCAAAAATATTGTTTATTTGAGTCTAATATGCATATTAAAGGTTCTCTAACATAAGTCCATGAAAATATTTCAGTGCTTTAGCATAAAAAGACCACAAACACTAAAAAAATTGTTTATATGAAAATTAGCTGACTTTGTTACAATTAGCACGGCTCTAATGCACAATTATCACTCTACTAATTACAGTTTAATAATCTTTGTATTGAGTTCGAACTTGGCTTCTAATAACTAGTTGAAAAACCTGTAAATTATGTATGTGTGAATACAAAAAAAAAAAAAAAATAACAAGTCTGCCGATAAAAAATAATTAAAAAACTTAGATTTTAATTAAACAACCAAACACGCTTGCTACTGTTTGTGGCGTACAGTGATTAATTGCCAAATTGTCAAACAAAAAAAAAAAACATATTTTGAAGCAAATCGTTTGAGATAAGCATAAATGGGGTTAACTTGGTGGAAAACTTTACTTGTCACTTTGGTGATTTATATATGTACTAGGTTATGTGTGTATGTACGCACATATATGTATATATATACGATTTTTTTATTAATCAACAAAGCCAGACAAGTCGTCGCAGAATTGCCAAAAATATATACATATACATATAGGTACTTCTTAATAAACATTTCCACCTATGTATATACATACACATATATGTATAAGTGTTTGTTGTTTTTATACGCTTTGAATTCTAAATAGTTAAATGTGTTATCATCAGCAATGCAAATTGATAGACTTTCGGCACTATTATTTATTGTATATCATTGTATGTATGTAAGTATGCTAATACATTTGTTTGAATTAAGTTTTCGAATAGTGTTGTTGTGAATTATCGAAAAATGTCAACAAGCGCAAGCAAAACGCTTGCTAACAAATGTTTTTGTATAAAAATCGAAAAATACATTTTTTATATATAATATGTATGTATGTATGTGTATATGCATGTAGGTATAATTGGTCAATACAGGAAACAGCAAATGCTGATTGTGTTTCAGTTTATATATTACTATATACATCCATACATATATACGTATACATATATTAAGAAAGCCTTTACATATATTTTAATAGTGAACGATAAATTTTGTTGAATCGTGGGAGATTTCAAAAATGCTAAACACGCTACAAATTGTGGGAACCGAGAGTTGACGACAAAATGAGGCGAAAATTGAAAAATTAGACACGTCCACAACTAGATGGTGGTGATTTCGAGAACTGTTACGCAAAGCGCGTGTTGCGGAGACTTCAGTCAAATTAGAATGGAAAAGGCAGTAAAGTGACAGTGATAAAAGTAAGCGAAAGCGTATGGAATATAAAGAAATATAATATTTTTTGTAGAAAAAAGCTGCAAAAGGTTTGCTAGTTCATCAGATTTCTTAACAAAACCGTTTATTGATCGAAGCAAGTGCCGAAGATTTGATTAATATGATAATATAATATAATATTTGTTTTATTTTGTAGGTTATATCTGCTATATGTAAGCCCACAGATATATTTGAGCGAAATGCTTTTGAATTCAATCAACTGTTGATTAGTTTTATGTATGCGCGGCTCCGTTGGCACTATTCAAACTTTCAACAAATAATTGAGTTGAGTAAAATTAGAGTGGAAGTAAAATTTCGGGCGCAGATTTTGTCAAACAATCGATAAATACCCCGATTAAAAGTGAGTTCTCTTCCCTCTCACTATTCTTAGTTTAGGTTCAAAATTTATAACTCAAATTTTAAATGTTTTGGCTTAGTGATAGCAAAGTCTTTTAGTTTGGTTTATAATCTGAGAGTCTAACCAAAAAACAAACTGATCTGTTAAATATGAGCGGTTTAAGCGAACCCTTGAAAAGCCAACGTCTAAATTTTGTACACTCGATAGTTTTAAATCGCATTTGTCAACGGATTATTTTCAGTTCTGTGCCCTAGTACTAATTTTGAAAAGCACTTTTGAATATTGCATCAATTCTTCTGCTGCAGCGTAGATTACAGGTGGTCGAGTCTTAACGAAACGTATTGGATATTTGTTTACAAAAATTTAAACTGAAATAAACTATAAGTTCGAGTGTATTTTTGCCATATCTACATGTTCCTTAAAGAGTAATTAAAACTTTCCACAAGTTTGCAAAGCAAATTAATATCTGAGCTTGTAAACTATGAAAATCGTTCGCTTTCTATTGACTGCGCAATTTATTAACTCAATATTAAAACCATTTTAATTGATTTTCGAACTCTTAAATTGGATTTAAGCGCAATCTTTTTTGACACTCACCCAAAATTCGATTTACCAAAGTGCCCCCAGGCCAGATTTTCAAAAACTGTTTACCCATCACCCAATGCTTCATTAAGTTCAGCGCATTTACCTGTCCGAGCAACAAGCTGTCATCACACGAGGCCAGTTTGTCCAGCGGCCAACGCTCAATTACACCTCCTCGCGCACCTGCACGCCCTCTTGAAGCAAATGCCAGCAACCTGCATGTGTTGTTGTTGTGCGCGCATGTATGCGTGTGCATGTAGTAATCTTCACTTGGTTGGCTGTCAACTGTGCATTCACACCCGCATACCGCCGCTACGATACCCGAACTCAATGAACTGGGTTTCGAACATGCTGATGGCGAAGCGAATGCGATGCGAAAAGCGAAATCAGGCATAAATTTAATTAAATGCGATAAGGCGCGAATGCCAACGGACAGATGGCCGATAGAAGGGTTGGCTTGAGTTGGTTTGGGCAGTGCTACATGCCAGGGGGGCGGACAGTGGACAGCGGCACAGACCACTGGCGTATTGACTGGCCAAATGTACGGGCATATAGTTGGCAGGTAGACTGTGTGTCGTGCAGACGCAGTTCGTACGCTGGAATGGAGCGAGTTGTGTGAACACTTGTGCGCCAAATGTGGCTACTTCGTGCGCGCTATTTAGAGAATCGACTGCTTGTGGTGATAGTGTGGGCAGCCGCAAAGGGAGGTAAGGAATCTACGAGTCGGCTGGCTGTGGAATTGTGCGCCTGTTCTGCCTTTATTGGGGTACAGCAGGCGGCGTTTAACAACATGTGTGCGACACGCAAACATGCACACATACATACACATGCAGGCATATGTAAGCAAACATATCTACGTACATACATATGTATATAGGCAAATCTTTCTCATTATTTTATTGTAAGCCGTCAGCTATTAACCGCTTATGTTTTTGTTTCTGCTGTTGTTGTTGCGTGGAGAACAAACGTGCAGCTTTGTATGCGCCATAAATGAAGGCCTGCCGCTGCCACTGACACCACGTTCGCGAATGTCACAGCCACCCCCTCGCCATTTGCCGCTTTTTGTGTCGCTTTTTAATGTTTTTGTATAAAAATATATTTTAAATATTTACAAAAATTCGCATTTGTGTTGCGGTTTAGAACTATTTCAGCATCAATAACATTTTTATAGCATGTTTTTCAAGTGTCACACACTCGTTTCATATTTTATATTTGCCAAACAGAACGCAATTTTAAATATTATATAATTATATGTAGGTATAGCTGTATGTGTGTTTGTATGGGTCGCGAAGGTCGCCGCCCGTTTGCAGTTTCGTTGCTGTGTTTCAACCCTTTTTATACCCTGGACAGTATATATTAAGTTTTAAGTTTTAGCTGCTCATTTGTGGGAACGACCGATATAGGACCACTATAGCATATAGCTGCCTTATAACTGAACAATTGGAATAAAGCGCTTGCATAAAAAACTTATTTATTTGACGAGGTATCTTCACGAAATTAAATCGTAATCAAGTTCTCGTAAGGAACCTTTATATTTGTGAAGGGTATTATAGCTTCGTTGCAACCGAAGTTAACATTTTTTCTTGTTTGCATAGAATTCGTCATATACGCTCTTTGATGCTGTGTCTTTCTTATGCTATGTGGGCACACACACACACACACACACACACTACCGCAGATGAATAAACTTAAAAGTAAATTTATTTTTATGCGTATTTGCCTGGCATTCGAGATATTTGTGTTTATTAGTTAGTTAGTTAGTTATGAGTTATTAGTTTTCTAAATATTAATTATTTTTCGAGACAGCGATCATAACTTCGAAGTGGGTCTAGGCTGCTATGCAAATAAATTTAACAAATAATGAGCTACTTAAATACAAATAAAATGCAAGGCTAATGGAAATTCTGTCGACAGACTCCGGGCTTTTCGAATATTACGCTTTTTCAAATGTAAATTTGCTTCCTTAATATAATATATCTATATACTAAATATGTAAATATATATATATGTATGTATAAAGGTTAGGTAAAAAGACGAATTTCTCGTCAAGTCAATCCAAGCGAACAATCCTATTTGTACTTTTACAGACGCTGGTCCGTTGTGATGCGCAGAACTCATAGATATGACTCACACAGACCGTGGCATAGCGACAAAACGTCTAGAGCCTGCCACAAATTTCTTTAGGCGACTAATACCAATTCCAGCCGATTCATCGGGCTCGTAACAAGTATGACAAGCGGGATGCAACAGACTTAGACTGGCGAAACCTGAACAGTGAAAGAAAAAGTGTCTAGATGTTCAACCAGTGTCCAGTTACTACGCCTATCATTGCAGCGATGTGAGGCTTTATAAGAGCTAGCGGCTTATTTACGTTCTACATTGGATCAGAAGCCACCCCACAAGTACTGGTTGCTGAGCTCGGAGCATATATATAAAAAAAAATTCAAAAATGATTGAATAATTTTTTTTTGTCATACAACTCTGCGATAAAGATTCTGTACTGTAACCGTGTTATACCATAAAGTGTTCCACAAATATAAAACTAAATAAGTTTTGAATTTTGAATTTAGAATGTTGTTATACTTTGAAGAGGTTATATTAAGTGTGCCACGAAGTTTGTAACACTCATAAGGAAACTTCGAAGACCCCAAAAAAAATATATATCTAAATGATCAGCATGACGAGCTGAGTCGATTTAGCCATGTCGGTCTGTCTGATGGTCTGTGTGTATATACGCGAACTAGTCGCTCAGTTTTTGAGATATTGATCTGAAATTTTGTACATGGTCTTTTCTCCCCAAGAAGCCTTATATCAGACCACGTTAGCATATACCGCCCATGCAAACTGAACGATCGGAATCAAGTGCTTGCATGGAAAACTTTTTCATTTGACGAGATATCTTTAAAAGTTGGCATGGGTTATTGTCTAAGGCAATAATAAAATATTCGAATAAATCGTATAGATCGGATCACTATTGCATATAAACTGAACGATCGGAATCAAGTTTTTGTAAGGAACTTTTTGTATTTGTGAAGGGTATTATAGTTAACGTTTTACTTGAATTATTTCATATACATACAAGTATATAAAATTACATGGGACTTTTTATAATAATCAATCATTCAAAATAAGTTGGAACTGCTATAGGCTAGAGGCGAATCTTAAGCGACACCATAACCACCAACCTAACCGTAATACTGTTAAACTATAAGGGACTAGATAACACATTTTTTTCGCACCATTAATATTTCTCAACAAACAGTTTACCGGTTTTGTTGGTATTATAGACGTTTGCATGTCTACAGACATATTAATATAGCTACGAATATGATGCGAGATTTTCTCACGTGAAAAGTATTAGAGATAAAGTTTAGTTTTTCAAGTATCAAAGCGATAGGATAGTTTATGTGGTTAGAAACGATTTTGACAAGTAATAAACACCACTTTGAAGCAAAGTTTAATTAGAGACTATAGACCATGACATTATTTGAAAACTACAAGTATTTGACACAAGTTATATCTGAATAGCAAAAAAAAAAAAACGAAATCCAACTCAGAAATACTTTGTCTTTAGAAAGTCGGTTTAGTTGTTCACACTAGAATATGTTGCATCGGCTCATCTAATGTTACATAATTTAACTTAGAACAAGTAGTTAGCAAAATATTATCGTGAATGGCTCAGGGAGGCAACAAATAGCTATATTTTCAAAAATAGTGAGATTACATCGTTAAAAGCGGGATTGTTTGATGCAACTATCGTGCTATATGAAGTCACTTTATAATTTCAAATTCACATAAGCCGTCATTTGCATTTAATAACTGTCTGAGTAGCTGTATACCTAAAATTGCCATATTGTTGGTATAATTAAATAATTATATATACAGCAACTATTTCGTGCACCTTAAACCGATACATAAGTTCAATGTGTATATCATCGGTAAATATAATATAATACTATAAATACGATTTCTTCCTTAAAACGCCTCAAAACTTACGTACATCGGTACAGCCTACATGCTCAAATTATAACTATTTGGGTCGCATTTTATATCACACGTAGCACAAATATTTCCTACATCAATATTTAATGAATTTATTTCATAACAATAACTGTGCATAGCCATATGTCTCGTATTTATATATATGTATGCATATAAAATGACGTTTAGTAAATATATAAGGCAGATAATTATAGCTTGTAGCATTTTGGCTTGTACTAATGATATGATGGCTCAAATTAAATTATTTATTCTACGAAGAATTCTCTGCTTAATTCATACAAGTACACATTTGTATATACAGTTTGGTTGAAAAGTTACTGCGCTCGGAATGAAAAAAATACTGCTTTTGTTACGAAATATATTTTTTTAATCAATATATTCTGCCCTAACTTCAATACACTTATTCCAATAACCCTCCAATCATTTTATGTCATACCATAAATGACTTTCTGTTAGCTCTCCCAATTGCCCATCTAGGGCTGTAATAGCTACTTCTTTCGACGAGAAACGCTTTCCACGAAGTAACTGTTACAGGTTTCTGAAGAGTCAGTAGTTGCTGGGAGCCAAATCTGGTGAATATTGTGAATGCTCTAGTAATTCGTACTTCAATTCGTTAAAATTTGTCATTGTTAATACAACTTTGTCAGCGGTTGCATTGTCTTGATGATAAATGATTTTTTTTGTGCTGCAAGCCAGATCTTTTTTCACGAATTTTTTCATCCAGTTGATCTAAAAGGCTGTAATAATATTCAGAGTTGATTGTTTCACCTTTCTGCAGATAAACAATCAACAAAATTCTTTTTGCATCCCAAAAATCTGAAGCCATAACCTTCTTACTGATCGTTGTGACTTCAGCTGCTTTGGAGCTTAAGAATCAGCTTCAGTCCACTGTAAACGTGCTTGTTTCAATTTAGGATCATGGTGGTAGATTCAATATTTCTGGGTGAGAACAGTCACTTACCTACCTACCTATATATTTGTATGTACAAGTATACATATCTATATACTATATACCCTTCTTGAATAAAACGCATTTATTATGTCATTATGAATAAACATTTCAGCTATTTAATATAGATAGAAATGTGTTGTATGATAATTGAAATAGTAGCTCACATTTTGACTTAGAAATTATTTGTAAACAAGTCACTAAACTACTAACGGTTTTGTGTTACAGCTGAAAATGTGCGTTCAGCTTAAAGCTATTTTATAATAGGCAAAGGAAAAGAGAAACGCATATTTAATTAGTGTAACGTGTCAGTTACAGAATATATCATAAGTTAGATTTCCAAATTAAATAGAGAGCAAACCTTGTCTGTAAATTTGCTGCGCACATAAAGTACGACAAACTGCTTGTACTTGTGTACTACATCGCTTGATTACCGTAAGTAAGATTTCAAAAGGAAAATTCTGTACTTCACTCAATTCTAGTTGAATTAATCAATTTTGTTTTCTAAGCCAGTGGCCACAGAACGCACAACTCGGTTAAATTTACCTAACGGCTTTTAACAACACTAGTAATAGCTCAGCTGCGAAAATAAAGCTACATTTTACTTGTACTTGTAGTTTGTGTTCTGAGCGAAGTTGCATAAGGTTGTGGGGAAATTTCTGAGGCCAGTATCTTTGGTAATACAACGTTTAAAGTCAAAAGCATAGTGAAGTTTGTTTTGTTGTTTTCAACGCCGTTGGTTTACGCAAGCACTAGGCTATAATTGATATTATCTTTAGCCCCAAAACATAGATAAATTTTGCTGCTATCAACTTATATAATAATTAAACCAATTTTCTGCGTAACAAAAACCCCGTTGTTTATCTCTTAATATACTGTCAGCACATTTAATGCGACTGAATCATTTTTTGCTTTTCAATAACAAAAATAGAAAAAAAAATAAACAACTTTAGCTTTGGCTGCACCGAAGCTATAATACCCTTCACAAATGCAAAATTTTTCTTACAAAAATTTGACTTCAATTGTTTAGTTTGTATGACAGCTATATGCTATAGTGATGTGATAACGGCGTTTCCGATATATGAGCAGCTTCTTGGGGAGAAAAGAAGGTGTGCAAAATTACAGATCGATATCTCAAAAACTGGGGGACTAGTTCGCGTATATACAGACAGATTTTATAGTTTCTCCGATATTTCCTACTGTGTGTTACAAACATCGTGACAAACTGAATATACCCTGTTCAGTGTATAAAAAACAGCAAGCAACAACAAGCTGGCGATATATGGAACAGCAATAATCCTAAAAGCCATAAGCAGATCAAATCAATTATCATACTAAAGAATTATTTATACAATCAGTTTTCAATGCAATACCCAGTATTATGCTATTGCTCGTACACCAGGGAAAAAGCGTGTGCAGAATTAATGGACTTTGGACTTAGCATGTGTGTGCAATAGTGCCGTGAACCGAATGCTTTATACTATTTGCATAAATTTATTTGATAACAGCATGAAAACACTTCAACCAATACTAAATGAATATACTCACAGCAAATAGCGACAACAACAAATGCGCATGCTAAAGTACTGAACAACAACTAAATTCACTTAAGTCAAATTATTTACGAATATGTTTATGCAAATTGGTTTATGTTCTGCTATTTTCGTATTTTTTACTTTGTTTGCTTGTTGCCTCCACGGCGACCTTATCAATTAGTGAATTTGCTAATATTATTTGCACTGAGTGTGTGGGTGTGGGTGTGTGTGTAAGGCGTGTGCTTCCGGTTATAGTGTGCCAAAATTCCAATAGAATATTAGGCAACACACAAGCAAAGCATTGTACAAATAAATAAATTTATGAAAAAACGAAATAAAATAAAGCAAAAGTTTACTGATAAAAAGCAAACAAAATGGAAATACGAAAGTGAAGCTGGATTGTTGAAAGCAGCGAAAAGTTTTGGCAACGTTCTTTTCAAGCTAAGGTCAATAAATATGCGAAAATATTGTATATGCAAAGGCGCTAATAGAGAGATTTACAGTTTGAAGAACAAATTGTACGAATGACACTTCAACACGTTTCCAGAGCTAGAAATAAGTATGAATAAAGAAGAATAAGTATATATATGTATATAATAATAACATATGCAAATACATCGCACAAGCCACTCAAGTTTACTGCTCTGTAATTCGAATAGCAATTACGGCGTAGAAAAAAAGTTTCCACACAAAGGCTTGATTTTGATCGATCAGTTTGTATGACAGCATATAATATATGTATGTTCGTTCTGAACAATTTTCTCACATATCTGCTGTTGTCATTGACAATAAACTGTGTCGAATTTTGTGAAGATAACTCGTCAAATTCAAAACTTTTCCATAGATATGGATATGTACCGCGACCTATTGTGCCCCTTTTCCATACAACTACTTGAGATTGATCGTTCGGTTTGTATGGCAGCTTTATGCTGTAGTAATCTAATATCGGCGGTTCCGACAAGTGAGTAGCTTCTTAGTAAAAAAAGCACGTGTGTAAAATTTCAGGTCGATATTTCGAAAACTGGGGAACTAGTTCGCGTACATACAGACAGACGGAAAAACAGACAAACGTGTTTAAATCGACTCAGCTAGCCATGCTGATCATTTATGTACCATATATTATATATTTTATAGTGTCACCGATGTTTCCTTCGGATTGTTACAAGCTTCGTGGTAAACTTAATATTATTTAATATATACTGTTAAGGGTATAAAAAAGTAATATTTATGAGAATATATGTGGATATGCGTGCAGTTTAGGTAACTGAAATGATAAATGTACATAGATGTATTTTAGGAGTAGCATTACATAAATTTTTATTTCAATAATTTTTTCAGCATACAACAAACTAGTTTCGAACTAGAACAAAATTTATGACGTTTGGGGGACTTTTGAAATTTTAGATAATGTATTGGAAAACTTTAAAAAGGTATAATTTCGATCTAAAAATATTGTCAAACTGCATGACATATGTAGCTGTAATAAAATATATGACAATTGTTGAAATTGAATTAAAATTTTCAAAAAAAATATTTAAAAATATGCAAAAGAAATTTTGCAAAACTACGCATTAAAACACGAATAAATTTTAGGTTGCAAAATGTGTTCTTTTGCTTAGGTTAAGCAATTTCCAGCACATTGCTCGTCAATAAAGGTCTCGTATACAATCAGAATATGTACGCGTATATAATTTTCATGCACTCAGCTGAACTCTAGATTTGCTGAACCACACTAATAGACTACACACATACAACGCGGGCTCATAAATTAAGGCAGTAGCAAATAAAATTTAATTTAAATCGCATAAAAAACTATTTTAATCAATTAAACTTGTGAACGCTGCAAATAGACTGTGAAAGGCATACAAAGAAAAGTACACAGAAATAAAAATTTATTTTAAATGCTCATAAAATTTTATTAAAGATTTAGGGTTTTAGGAAATACGAGTGTGCAGAGTATGCTGAGCGAGTGCTATGTTCGTTATATTAAGAGCTGTCAGTAGTCCGAATTGTTCGGAACCCAGTCACACTACGCGGAATTTAAAATTTTCGCTATGGAATAGTTGAAAATGTTGCAGTAGTGTTGTTTAAAGTCTATTTTATTGCAAGCACAACTATTTAAGTGGCACAAAGCATTTAGTGAAGGTGGTCAAGCCAACGAAAACTTGCCACATGCGTGTCGTTCACCTACCACGCTATTGATAACGGTAACATCGAAAATTTAAAGAAACAGTCTTTGAAAATCGTTTTGTTGGCATCAGTGAGATGACAGCGGAACTTAACATCTCTTCTAGATCGACTCAACACATTTTATTGTAGTTTAGTTGTTTTGGATATGAAGCATGTCGATGATAGACTCGTACCAAAAAACTTGAAACTTTTGCAAATATAGTAGAGGTACAGGGCACAAAAGTGATGTCGCTGAGCAGCTTACAGTCAACAAATGCAAAATTTTAGCTCAGCTTGCCAATATATTTGTACACCATACTTAGTGGTAAACATCTAATAAATCAGCTATATTATGTATTGATATTTTTGGCACTTTCTTTCTCGGTTCTAGTAAGTGAGTGCGTTGTTGACGTAGGTCAGCTGCTTTATACAGTGCACCCGCAGTTGCTATAATAAAAATCGATTTTCTACTACAACACGTTAGCGCTGCTGTGGGTGTAGCTCGTTGACTTTAGTTTAACGTATTAGCCACTGTATAAATACGTGTGCATGTATATACATAAGTATATGTGCACATATGTATGTATGCGCTTATGTATACGACGTGCATATAAACGAGCAAAAATATTGATGAACTTCGCGGTCAATTTCGTTGCTGTGATAAAAACAGACTGTACTCACTTACATTAGTGTATGTGTGTGTTAATTAATTTATGCATGCAAATATTTATAAGCAAATATAAATAAACACTATTTATAGGTTGCTGATGACCGTGAGAGCTGGGAAGAAAAATGATAAACACAACAGTTATTGCCTTTTTTTTAAACTGCTCACAACAAACACGCGAACAATTGAACAAATTTAAAATCAACATGATCTTGTAAATACTTACACAACTATAGACTGTGTATATGTGTACTCGGATGTGTATTCACTTATACATATATACATATATATAGAGCTGCAGCGAACTGTAACGCTCATTCACTTGAGAGTTATCATCAAGTAACTTCCTTCGCCGTCAATCCGACAACGCGTCGTCGTATAACGCGCGGTTGTCAGCTTTACCGCTACACAATTTAATCTGTTTTATCTTTCAACTAAGTAAATACGTCACTGATTAACTCTTGTATTCTATATTTGTAAATGTCGCGATGCTTGACTGATTTAACTGTCAGCCACTTGAGCTAATCGCAGAAGCGAATGAAAAGCGTTGCCGACATACTTACGCACACACACGCTTGTTTATTTGCTTGAAAAAAAAGAAGATATTAATAATGTAATCACAAAGTAAGTCCAATAACACACACACACACACACACACTTACGAACAATTGCGCTTACAGCTGTGCGTAAAGGCACGGCGACAAGAAGCAGTTTTGCTGCCCACGTAACGAACATAAAGCAATAAATAAGGCAATAAAATTCATGAAGGCGGCCTCAAAGAAAATAAATGCAAACAAACGAAAGATAAAAAATGAAAAATAACTGAAGGAAAATGAAAAAAATTAATGGTAAAATTAACAACAATTGACATAAAATGGTCAATGGACTCGTTAAGCTACGAAGGCAGGGACAGGCTCTGTAAACGACTGTTGTTAAGTGGACGCCTAAAGACGGAAAATTGTAGCAGTGCAATGTAAGGGCGTGTGTATGTTTATGTGCTAACCCCTCATCAAATATGTTGTGGAGCTGATTGCTGCTTTCGTCTTTTTGAATCTTAACGTTTCTTCATGGGTTAGAGTTTGCGAAACAATGATTGACAACACACACGGTTGCCGAACAGGTCAGTGTCAATGAGAGTAAGTTAATTTCGTTCGTTTAAAAAGCGAAAAATCGCTGATATAACAATCTTTTATTTTATTTATAATTTACGTACTCTATAAATGTGCACAGCGCTAATTAAGGTCATACTAGCGACAAGTTTCTTTAACTCTGTTCGTGTAAGATATAAAGTTGGTGAAGCTGGAATCGTAAATTTCATCTCTAGTGTCGATTAGGACAGTGTTGCTGATCGTACTGGCCTATGGTCAGCTTAAAGACTTGCTATTAAATTAAATCTTCAATAATAATAAATTTTTATGACACATAAGTCTTCCGGCTATTTCTCTTTGATTTAAATGCAGATTTACAACTCACCTTAATGCGAAGAAAACCCAAATTAGTACATCCGTCATCGCGCGTAACTATTGGAGCTGTACGCAATCACTTTATGGAAGAATTTGCGGAAGAATCTTGGAGTGCGGGCTTAAAAAATCCAACTCGTGCAAGAATTGAAGCCGGACGACCAAATGCTGCGCGTCGCACGTTCGGTGCAGAGCTTATGTGACAGGCAATGAGGAACGCTATATATATGGATTTCCTTTGGTTCCAAACAAACGGCGCTGCATGCCATATAGCCAACGAAAGAACCAAATTATTGAAGTAAACTTTTAGTCTTACCATATATCCCACGAGGGCCTGTACCGTGGCCTTCAATATCGTGCGATTTAACACCCTGGGACTATTTTTTGTGAGCTAATGTAAAGTCGCTTGTCTATGTAGATAAGCCCGATAAGATTTACGCCTTGGTGGAGAATATTCCGCGCGTTATTGCGGACATAACAAAAAATGGATGAATATTGGACCTCTCGGCTGTTATTTCAACGACGAATGTTGTTATATGTCAGTGCAGCCGAAGTTAACATTTTTTCTTAATTCGAATGCGTTTGCCAAAAGAACACAATAGTTGGTGACGTCATAAATGAGAAAAGGTGTAATTACTATGATAGTTTGACAGTTCCGTCCATTTAAGGCCTACTATAAATACTTTTTTTCTTATATAAAATTAAATATTTTATTAAAATTTTGTGAAATTTTGAAAGAAAAATATTCAAACCTCGGTCATTACGACGTCATTTCCGGCAGTATCTCGGAAAAAGGAAGCTTCCGCGTTTTTAGCAGAACTTCTGACAGGAGCATCAATAGTTAAAAAGAAAAAAATACGTGTTTGAACTTAGGCTATTAACTAGATATTGGACGGAGAAAAACCAAATAAAGTGAAATTTGTATTTTTTGGCAGACGTTTTTAATAAAAACTGTAAATTTTGGTGAAAATTTCTAGAGTTTTTATTTTTTAAATAGTTGTAATTGAGTCAAACAAAAAGAAAAAAACTTCGTTCAAGATAGTGTTAATTGTAACACGAAGATCATTGTGAGAAATCTTGACAACCGATTTTACACAAACTATTGCTCTAATCAACTTAAGAATTAAGAATAACTTTCTAGAGATGTTAAAGAATTAAATAAGATAATAAAATACATTTTTTTGTAAGCCGTGAAACCCATGTAGCCTCTTAAGGAGTAGAACTCATGTCCTATGTCGCAGACAAAAATTCAGTCTAATTTCTGAAAAATGTTTCTAAACTTAACTTTAAAGAATTCTGTAATAAATTTTGTTTTATTTAATTTAATTTAATTTAATTTTATTTTATTTATATTAATTTAATTTTATATTATTTTATTTCATTTTATTTTTTTATTATAATTTATTTTCTTTTATTTTATTTTCTTGTCGTTTCTTATTTTAGTTTAATTAAATTTAATTTAATTTAATTTTATTGTTCCTTATTGTATTTAATATTCTTTTATTTTCTCTTAATTTATTTTGTTTTCCTTTACTTTATTTTATTTTATTTCTGATTATCTACTATCTATCTACTCACTTGCTATTTTCTTTTATTTTATTTGCTTGTCGTTTTCTTATTTTTATATTATATTATTTCCTTTTCTTTTTTTTCCATTTATTTATTTTTATTTATTATTTCTTTTCTTGTCGTTTCTTTTCTTTAATTTTCTTTTATTTAATTTTAATTTTATTTTATTATTATTTTTTTATTTTATTTTATTTTAGTTTCCTTTATTTTCTTTCATTTTCTTTTCTTTCCATTTCCTTTCATTTCTGTGTTTTCTGTTCTTCTATTTAATTTTGTTTTATTTAATTTTAATTTTTTTATTTTATTTGGTTTTTATACTCTCGCAACCTGTTGCTACAGAGTATAATAGTTTTGTTCACCTAACGGTTGTTTGTATCACCTAAAACTAATCGAGTTAGATATAGGGTTATATATATATAAATGATCAGGATGAAGAGACGAGTTGAAATCCGGGTGACTGTCTGTCCGTCCGTCCGTCTGTCCGTCCGTCTGTCCGTCTGTCCGTCCGTCCGTGCAAGCTCTAACTTGAGTAAAAATTGAGATATCTTTATGAAACTTGGTAGACATGTTTCATGGTACCGTGAGACGGTTGGTATTGCAGATGGGCGTAATCGGACCACTGCCACGCCCACAAAACGCCATTAATCAAAAACAAATAACTTGCCATAACTAAGCTCCGCAATAAGATACAAGACTGTTATTTGGTACACAGGATCACATTAGGGAGGGGCATCTGCAGTTAAAATTTTTTTTTTTAAAGTGGGCGTGGTCCCGCCTCTAATAGGTTTAATGTGCATATCTCCTAAACCGCTAATGCTATAATAACAAAATTCACTGGAAGCAAATATTTTTAGCACTTCTATTGACGGTGTGAAAATAGTTGAAATCGGGTGGCAACTCCGCCCACTCCCCATATAACGGTACTGTTAAAAACTACTAAAAGCGCGATAAATCAAGCACTAAACACGCCAGAGTCATTAAATTTTATCTCTGAGATGGTATGAGATGACTTTATAGGAACCGCGTTCAAAATTAGACAGTGGGCGTGGCACAGCCCACTTTTAGGTGAAAACCCATATCTTGAGATCTGCTTAACCGATTTCAACCAAATTCGGTGCATAACGTTCTTTTCATGTTTTTATGTCACAGTGCAAAAATGGGCGAAATCGGACTACAACCACGCCTACTTTCCATATAACACCATTTTAAATTCCATCTGATTATTTCACTTTCCACTATGCAAATCAGGCAACAATGACTGTATCGGGATAAAACTTTGCGTGAATAATGCGATTAAAGTATGCCACCTTGTGGCCAAAAATTGTCTAAATCGAACCAAAACTGTTTAAGCCCCTAAGTACTAAATATGTGGACCCCAGTGCCTATAGTTGACCTTCTACCGAAAATATCAGCCAATCCACAAAGAAATCTCAAACGAGTATACTATTTGACTTTGCGAGAGTATAAAATGTTCGGTTACATCCGAACTTAGCCCTTCCTTACTTGTTTTTACTTTATTTTATTTAATTTAATTTTATTTTATATTATTTCATTTAATTTTATTTTGATTTTTTAATTTTATTTTATTTTCTCTTGTATTTATTTATTTTATTTTATTTTATTGTCCTTTATTTTATTTGTTTATATTTTATTTTTTTAAATTTTATTTTATTATATTTTAATTTAATTCTGATTATCTACTATCGATCTACTCACTTGCTATTTGCCTGTCTCTTACCCCACAACAACACCCATTTTCTTTTGACAATCTATTCACATCTCTCACTTCTTCCCAAGATAGCTCAATTGGCTACTTAAAAATTCGACTAAATAAGCAAAACTGATTTTCCTGTTTGTTGTTATTGCAGCTGCTCTTACCAATTTCATTATTTATTCCATCTAAATTGGCGCATTCCACCGCAACGTGCAATTGAAAGCAACAGCAACAGCTGTAAAGCGCTCGTCCAGTGGAGCACATGTCCAGGCAGCGTGCAACATTCTAGTATTAATCTATTACTCCATAGATTCTTTCTCCCCACCCACGCAGAGCTTCACACTCGCTTGAGTAGCAACCGCATCGGCTGCCTTGCGGCATGTTTTGTTACAGATTTCGTATCGCTACTGGTTTTCTTGCGCTACGGTATTCATATTTGCAATACATTATAATGCAACATACACGCGCACACACACACACGCAGATTGGTGAAAATAAATAAACAGAGCTTTGAATACGGCAGCGTCCATAAGGAGTTGCGCTGAGCTGATATTTTCATTGCAACACATGTTTGGCGTTGGCGTTAAGCAGTGTTGTTGCATGCAACAAACAAACATATGTAAGAATAATTATATAACTTTCGTTGCACACAAATAAGTATGTGTGAATATTTTGTTTTACTCTAGTGCATTTACATATGTACATGTATGTATGGTATGTGTAGCATAATGTTAAGCATAACTGTGTGCGCTATGAAAGCATGTAAAATTCATGAAGAGATGAAAATCATAACACAAAACTTGTGATGGCATTGCACTAACGCTAGTTTAGTGTTTGGCAGTGCCAAAGACGAGGGGACATGCGGCGTGCGGCATGCCACAGCGCATAGTTGCCGCGTCAGTGGAGCGCTTTGCGGCCAAGAAATCCAGCAAAGAATTCATTTACATCTGCTTAGTGGGTGATTTGCGGCAAGATACCACAGCGCCAAATACATATGCAACAACAACATATTTACATGTACAGCATTGCACATATCTACACACATACATGCATATGTGGCTGTGAGTTTGCTTGTTTGTTTGCGCCTGTATTTGCACTTGCTAGTGCCAAAGCACTCATACGCTCCGTCGTACCAGCGCGCCCGGCGAGTTGATGATGTTGAAAGCGTGAAACTATAAATTTTCGTTGGATCGCCGGATAAGCGGCAAATAGCGGATGGGGCGAGTGCGATATGGGCAGGCATGAATGGATATGCGAATGCATGAAATATATAACACACACACACACACGCATACACATGAAAATTATTATGCGAACGTGTGTGTTTGCGGTTAAGACGATAGTGCCGCACGATAGTGCTGCTCACGCCCACATCACCACTCAGCAGCTACGCCAACTGCGGTGACTGCGGTTGTGCAAATGCTTATATACATGCGCATGTGTGTGTGTGTGTGGCGCATGCATGTGTTTGCCGGCTTCCTGCCTGCCAGCGCCCGATTTGTTGCTGCATATGAAATTATGCCAAAAAATTGCGCTGATGTGGTTAAATTGCGGCGCTGCCAGGTAGCCAACCAACTCAGCTGGCAAAGTAGAAAATAGCGGCACGTTCAACCCCACCAACTGTCCCGTATTAACAGCCGACGCTGGGGCAGCTTTCATGCCATGTTATTATTATGGGCATAGATGTTTGGTTTAGTCAGACACTTGCCATCACAGTGGTTGTTGGCTGTTTTTGTTTGTGAATGTCTTCACACGTCGGCATCGTTACTTGTTTGCTGTTTCGCTTCTTGAATCTACAGCTCCATTGGGGATCTGCATATGTTAGTGATTGTTGTTCAAAATTTTCCGTTTACTTTGCGCCAGCACTGTGAGGGGTCACGGCGCTCCATGCTAACTACACCCATACATATTTGATGTGAGGACGCAAGCAACGGGCTCTTGCACACACACACACATACATATATACACTCATGCATATTTCCAGCTCACGCTGCTTGAAGTGGGTCGCTCGATTTCTTTTCTATGTATGCGACTGTCTGTGTGTGTATGTTTGTGTGACATGTGCATGTCAAGTGATTCATTTTCTGTTTTACCCGAACCCCAGAGCGCCTCTGTGCTGCCACGCTGCGGTGCTGTCTGTGCGCTGGCACTTTTCAAAGTTCAAACAGCATAAAAAATATTCTTTAAACAACATACAAATTTGTGTAACTTTTCGCATCACTTTGTGCTATTTATTTGCGCAAGAAAATGTGTGTCTATCTTTGGCTAGCTTGATAGCCCTGAGCTTCTCCTTTTTAATGTGTGAGAGCGTAGTGATGGAGCTCGCCTGCGGCGCTGGTTCTGGCTGTTTTTGTGTTCACAAATGAATCCATCGCATTGCCACGGAAGCAACATAAATAGTCTTACCAAATGATCGACTGTCTTAAGGACAAATAACTAAATCGACTTGATGACTCTAGGCAAGCGTACATAGCAAAAAACGGGGACTATAAAATTAAATTAGTATCCTTTTTATGATTTAGGTATATTTGTAAATGTTTTGAAACGAATTTTGCTTCTGATACCAGTTTTACAGTGAACTATGTCAAAGTCCTAGGCCCAGAATGTGGCATAATAACCAAAATCCATACTTATGTCAGTCTGCAGTGCTCAATATCAACATCGAATATAGTCTCAAGCTCTATATCTGGCTAGATCGTCTCCAGAACATCAGACTCGGTATAGATAACACTGCTGGCTTAGTTTCGGCTTAGGTTCGTTAGATCTTAATCTTACTAATAGATCTCTGCTTGAGGCTATATTTCGTTTTTAGACGAAGTCCCAGTCTCCGTCACAGCCGTCAATTCAGTCTCGACCAAAGCTTTGGTTCTTTTAGACTCTGTTTGCTCCTTAACGTTAGTTTCAGTCTCAGTCTCAGTGTGTCCATTGTTTTAGTTTCAATGCGAGTTTTAGTTATCTTCCGGTGCAATGCCCAGTCTCAGCCCGAACGTCAAGCTCTACCTGAATGCCAGCACCAGGTCTCATTTAAGTCTCAGTTGCAGTTCAATTTTAGTCTCGCTTTTTTGTACCGCTTTGGACTCATTCCGATTTATAACAATACGGCTTTAGACTCAAATGTAATCCTCTTATATTTTCCGGTTATTCGCATAGCTTTATTTCTAATCTATCCTCGGTATAAATATGCTTTAAGGGAGGTAATTCATCCGTGGACACATTTTATATTTTCTACTATTTTTAGAACGTTTAGATTATTTTTTCAATTTTTTCTCTACTTCGTGTTGTTGGCTTTATTTTTATTTTGCAGGACAACAATTCATCTTAATTCAAAATGCCCAACCCATGAAAACTCCCACTCGTGTGTGCGTTACTTTAATCTCAGTGGCACTTTGTTGCCCTATGAGCTCGTACTTTCTTTACTGTTAGTTTTTATTTATTTTTTGATAAAGTGGCGCGCTGTCACTATCGCTCGCTGCCTCCGAGGATTTAAGTTTTCGCAATAGATATGTGTGTAGGCATGAGTATGAGCAGGCGGCGGTGTGGGTAGCCATTTAACCTCATATACTCTGTCCGATTTTACGCTCATTTCGGCAGGAAAGCGCCAAGCAGCCTATGGCGTCCCATGGGTGGAACACTGTTCGGCGGCGCGACTAAAAGCGTTTAGCTTTCCTTGCCTCGTTGTTGTGTTCGTCCATTTTTCTGCTCATTCACTGTCGCACCAAAGGAGTTTTACAAACATGACGTTGCATGTCAAGCTGGATATACCAATATCCTTGTACATGTCCTCTCAAGCGACTGCTTCAACTATGTACTCGTTCTGCCTAGTTCGAAGGCAAAGCGGCGGATGGCAAACGTCGCGTGCTGTAGGCTCGAAAGACGCCCGCCCAGCGTCACGCCGGATTTACAAATGTAATACTGATGTTGTTTGATGGCGTTGTTTGTTGCTTCGGACATTGTTTGCGCAGCAATTCATGCACTGAATGTTGTTGTCATGAAGTCTTTCAGCCTGCTGTTTTTCATGTACTTTATTGTGCTTCGTTTTGCTTTACTTCGTGATATTAATATTACAAAAAAAAAACATCCATTTAACAATGTTGCAATATTTATTTTGCAATCTTTGTTGTTTTCCTCAAAATACTTGTTATGTTGTTTTAATGTTTCGCTTTAGTGAATCTCATGTACGAGGGCCCGCTGTTTTGCTATGTTTAGTTTACTTTGTTGGTTCCAGCAGCGCTCATCAGGAGTTGGCCAGAAATGTGACGCCACTCATGGGAAGTACTGGAGGAAAATTGAGCTTCCACAAGCGAAAAGTTTGAAAGGGCAACAATATACTTTGTAAATATGAGTTTGTAATTGGATAAGTCTGTAATAAGTCGATAAGTCTTATTATAATCTACTTGAACTGGAAGCATCTTCATTCTGAATATTGTGGAAAATAATACCGAAAGCCTTAGGCTAGCCTATTGGAATAACTGGGGTAGATACAAGCATGCCACCACCGACGGTTCTGACCTTCTTTTCTTGGCACCGTTAACAGAAGACTTTTAAGAAATAGAAAAACCGACGGCATGTAAACTTTTTCAGACCAAAGTCAGCCACAAGGACTTGATAATCTATTTAATAAGAAAAATTGCTCAAAGAGCGTTTGGGTTCTAGTGAGATTATGTCTTTGCAAGTAGGAACATGTTCTGGGGTCACGAAACTTGATATACATTAAGACCAGAAAGTTTCCGGAAGTTGCTGGCCCACAATTGCGGCTGTTTACGACAGATATTTTCGAGCAAATGGCTCAAAACGCTCAAATAATACTTTTTTTTTGGACTGTCTGTGCCGTTGGAACGAATTCACGATGAACCAAACCGCGAATATCGAAAAATAAAAAATTTCCGGAAACTTTCTGGTTTCATGGTACAAAACTCGTTCAATCGCATTGATCAACCACCGCATTCACCGGATTTGGCACTATGCGACTTTTTTTGTTTCCAAAACTCAAGTTACCACTCTGTGAAACCCGTTTCGACTCGATTAAGGTTGTAAAAGGAACTGAAGGCGATCCCGGACGCGAACCTACAAGGCATGTTTCGATGATTGCAAAAAGAAGTGGCATATGTGTATCGCTTCAGAAGGAGCATATTTTGAAGAGGACAAAATAATTATTGTTGAAGAAACTTTGTGGTCTGAATATAGTACAGGTAAGCTATGAAGTTCAGCGGAGCGCTTTTCTTAGTATTGGATGTGGCTCGCGCTTTCGCTTATGGGTGGACTAACATTATTTGGAGTGTGCCATATATTTATAATTATATTTCTATTATAAAAAAGTTGGCCTTGAATATTTATGCGTTGAAGTGTTATGGATATAGTGGAGAGAATTCAGCTTGAGTTCAATAATTGCGGTGACGTCTAATCGAGCTCAAATCAAGAAACGACTGTTAATGCTAACTTTTAGAAATTGCGTAAAGAAGGGCTCTTTCATGAAAAAAAAATTATTGCCAAAACTAGTCAAATTTTTAATAACACTTGGCAATATTCCGCACACGCAATAGTGAAAGCAACACGATGGTGTTATATACCAAGAAAGATACAGAAGAGAGAGCAGTAGCAGTTAAAGTGTTGATTCATGCTATTAACAACCAACTACAACAAATCTAACATCATTACCAACACTATGTATTGCAACAACATTACAACCATACACATAACATACATATGTGAAAAAGGATCTGCCAACAGGCTCATATGTATCTGTCGAGAGCAGTGTGAGTGAGCCTCGTTATGTGCTGTTTGCGGCGATGAGTCACAGCCCATCCCTAACGAACACGTGCGCATCAATCACTCTCATCAGTGACACATGTAATCTTAAATAAATAAAACATATTCTTCACCAGTTCGCCAATAACTAATGAAAATAAATTGCTTTGCAAAATTCTTAAGTGGCATGTATTCGTGAAGTTTAGAAAAGGTAAAAGCAAGGAAAGGAACGTTGTCAAAGCAAATATTCTGTTGTCAAAAAAATTAAGCTCGTAAAACAAGTACATATGTACGTGAAAATCTATAGCACATTTTAAAGCGAAGATACGTGGCTCGCATATGGATACCTTGCCCTGTCATGTCAAGTCTCGGTTGGTTCAGGATTTTCGGCAGACCGACGGTGGGGCGCCGGTATTTCTGAGTTGTAGTTAATAGTATTAATATTGTGAGTGAATGCTCATGTAGGCATTTAAGAACTTGTATCTGCTATATTGGTGGAAAACACCTAACTTACTTAAAGAAAAATGTATCCAGGTCCTTTGTTTGTTGATGAGTGAAAAGGAACATTAGCAACTTAAAAAATGTTAATAATTAAGGGCTAGGGATAGTCAGAATTTTCAAATAATAAATTTCTTGAAAATATTCTTTGAAAATTTCAAGTTGATTCGATAATTACTTTTTGAGTTATTATTGAGACAAATAACAAAGAGCGTTTGGGCACTTCAAAGCGCTCGGACACTTCAAAGCACCCGGAAGCTCTAGTGTAAAACTTTAAATGCGTTTTTCTCAAAACTATGTTTTTTGAATTGGTGATAACTGTAACTCGAAAACTGCTCAGTAGATAATGAAATTTCTACAGCTTTTTTCCCAAAAATCTAGAAAAACAATTTTCTGAGGCCGCCATTTTTTTAATTTATGAAAAAAAAAGCTTCGATCAGGCCCAGGATTATCTATTTATAAAACTAATTTTTTTATCTGATTAATTTTAGATGAATTTTCAAGCATTTATGATTGTCACCGCAAGGGAACTGGGTCAACACAGACAGCTATAACTTTGGAAATTAAAATTTTTTTTTTTTGAAAATTTCGTGACTTTGAGTCAATACATTGTATAATAATGCCATATTACTACTTCTGTAAAAAACCATGACTTAATAGCAGAAACAAATTACTGAAAATTCTAATTTTTTCGTGCCTCTGACTACCCCCAACCCCTTAAGTGTAAGAGTCCAATTTATGCTGGCTTCAATGGTGATAAAAATTATATACTCAAGGCAGTCTTCTTCTATAAATTTATACAAAAGAGCGAAATTGTCTGCAACGGCTGAAAGAAGTCAAAATTCTCATTACAACCAGTCTTATATTAACAGAATCCGACCAGAGGTTTTTATTTCAACAATCTGAGCCTGTTTGTATATGGTAGAAAAGTAGTAAGTCGTAAGCAGCAGTCAAAAGTCAAGTTCTAAATGTCTTTGGATGACAGCTCATAACTTTACGTCATTGTGTAAGTGTGGACATTCTGTAGTTTTGACTTCTGCGATCTATAAACCATACCACCTCAGGTTGAAGCTCTAGAAAATTCGATTAAATTATATTATAATATAATATATAAAAAACAAATTTAAGGCAATTTAAAAAGCTGCAATCAGTTATTTAAGCACCATTGGTGCGTAGCTTCATGAGTACGTTTCAAACTAATTGTGACGTTAAGCTATTGCTGTGTTAAGAAAGTTGTAATCCAAGTAGCTCAGAAAAAAGTTGCTGTGGGACTTGATGCTGGTTTCATCTTTAAATCTGCTATTTCAGTGCTGGAGTACCGATTTACTTGCTAACTAATTAACTACTCGTTTATGCAATAGTCTGTAAAGTTCTCAAATCAAGCGATTATAGCTTAAGTTCCACACTCTTCACAGATTTTATGCAAAAATGTAAATATGTATATGTGTATAAACAACTCATTCTATGTTTATGTTTTGGAACATTATTATCATATATACATATTTATTTCAAATACACATATCCACAGTTAGTTTATTTTATTGTGTGGTTTTGTGTTTTTTACTCGTCATGGCAATCTCTTGGGAGGGTTTTCGGCATGTGTTCTTGCCTTTTTTGCTAAAAATAACCCAAAACATGTACGCACAACTTGATAATTTATTGTTAATAAATATCACAGGAAGTAATATACTTGTAGTGCATATCAGTGGGGTCCATGCGCCACCAACACTTTGTGCCTGGCAGTTCGTTTAACTTTTTTGCTCGAGTTTTCTTTGGTATTTTGGGGTTTTGTTTTGCTTTCCATACAAATGCGTTGCTAGCAGTACTAAAAAAAAATGGCAGCGGAAAAAATTCTGGTCAACAGTATGTGTGGGAGGCCCTAGCAGGCGACCTAAAGCTGGGCAATTGCGCGTCCATGGTACGTGGCCGGGTTCACATTTATTTTGTTAGCATACGAATTAGTGTCACAATCGTACAACAATAAACAAAAACAACCGAAACCACAACAATAACAATACCAAACAACAAGTACAATAATAAACAGAACAATCGAAAAAGATAAGCGTTACAATGAGCCGAGAAAAAAGTGAAATAACACAAAATAATAATAAATATACGCGCAAAAACAGCAACAACAAAGAGAAGCTCTGCTTCGGTTACGACTGTGGCGGCAGATAAAATACGCTTCGATGTGTATCTCTGCTTCTACGCGAGCCTAATATTTAATTTTTGTTTATTTAAGTAAGAATGTTCGTAAGGGGGCGCGGGGTGGGAAGGGTGGTGGCGTTTTTTCATTATTTCAAGTGAGCTCTATGCGCTGGTCGAACGACAGGCGAGTAGGGTGCCAGCATCCTTGCCGGCCACATAAGGATATTCATGGTATGAGCGTGGAGTGTGTTGCGGGTGAGTGCAAAGGGCAACGGGTAAAAATTGGGTGAAAAATGTGATGTGACAAATGCGTAAACAATTTTCAATTTTTTTCCCTCATTTCAACATTTTATTATTTACATTCATTCAAGTTTTTGTTTGCTCTCTGGAGGACGTTATATTTACTTGAGCGCTTGTTTATAAGCGTATAAATTCAAAAGTCTATGAAACAAGTTTTCGAAAGTGGAAAAAAGAGAAAACAAGAAAAATTATTCATTTCGGTTGCACCGAAGCTATAATAACCTTCACAAATACAAAGGTTCCTTACAAAAACTTGTTTCCCAGCGTTCAGTTTGTACGGCAGCTATATGCTATAGTGATCTGATCGAACTAATTTCTGCGGAGAAAACATTGTTGTTTTAAATAATGAAGCATGCCAAATTTTGTGAAGATATCTCGTCAAATAAAATAGTTTTCAATACAAGCACTTGTTTCCCATCGTTCAGTTTGTATGGCAGCAATAAGCTATAGTGATCCGATTTAAACAATTTCTTCGGAGATTACATTGTAGCCTTAGCAAATAACTCTAGTCAAATTTCGTGAAGATATCTCGTCAAATAAAAAAGTTTCCCATGCAAGCGCTTGATTCCGATTGTTCAGTTTGTATGACAGCTATGTGATATAGTGGTCCGATATCGATCATTCCGACAAACGAGCAGATTTTTAGTGTGAAAAGGACGGGTACAAAATTTCAGATCGACAGCTTTTATACAGATAGACAGACGAACAGACGGACATGGCTAAATCAACTCAGCTCATCATGCTGATCATTTATGTATGTATGTTATAGGGTCTCCGACGATTCCTTCTGGGTGTTGCAAACTTCGTGGCAAACTTAATTTACCCTGTTTAGGGTATAAAAATGAAGAAAACTGGTATCCAGAGCAAATAATGAAAATATGTATTAGATAAATTGCGAGCGAAGCGGCTGAAGTGCGGGAGAGTGGGTGAATATGAGTAACGCCGAAGCTGCTTATAAATATATGACTAGCATCATATTTATTAGAAAATAAGGCAAAATGTGCGTTGGTAAAAAAACAAGCAAAGGTTGTTAGGGTAAGTGTTTTTTGAGTAATTTTTACGCTACGAAGTTAACCGGGGTAGTCAAAGGAGCGCAACTTTTGCTAAGCAGCTGTGGATGTAAAAGCCATGCAAAATTTTCCGATTTCCTTTCGGCCGGGAATTGGGTCCACAACGCAGTTTAGTTTTTGTTTATGAAAATTTGACTTGAAAATATGCTAAAAGTTTAACGAAATGTCAGCCGCAAATATGTTAGGGTATTTATTGGCTGAATTATTTGCGAAGCGATGGCGAAGAGTACCTCTTTTGTTTTCCATAAACCCTTTTCACATTTTGGGTTAGGCTGATACAAATTTATTTTACGAGTTTTTATACTCTTGCAACATGTTGCTACAGAGTAGAATAGTTTTGTTCACCTTGATTGTTCGAGTTAGATATGGAGTTAGATTTATATAAATTATCAGAATGACGAGACGAGTAGAATTGTGAGTGACTGTCTCTCTGTCCGTCCGTGCAAGCTTACTTGAGTAAAAATTGAGATATTATAAGAAAAATAAGATTGCGAAAATAAAGAAGGAGTTCGAAAATGGCCACAATCGGACCACTGCAACGCCTACAAAACGCAATTAAATGAAAACCTATAAAGTACAATAGCTATGCACTAAATTAAGGTACAAAACTGTAGTCTGGCATAAGTGATCGCAGTAGCAAGAAGTATCTGTGGGCTAAAAATTGTACAAAAATTTTGAAATATCTCCGAAACCACTTAAGATACAATTACCAAATACGCTCAGCATAAATTTCTTAAGCTTTCTATCGATATTGTAAAAATGAATGAAATCGAAAGATAACTCCGTCCACTCCCCATATAACGGTTTTTTAAGTAGGGCACCTTATGTCCAAAAATTGTCAAAATTAGACCACAACAGTGCAAGCACCCAAATACCGAATATGTGGATCTCAGTTTTATCGAAAATATCGTTCAAACTGTGAGATTGAAATTGGGAAAAAATTCTTTTCGGATAATACTATGCCCGTATCTCAAATGTGGGTAGAATCATTCAATACTTTCCTTAGCTCCCCTTAGTGCTAATGCAAAGTTTTGCCAACACTTAAAAGTAAGTCCCCGGCTTTCATCCTTGCAAATTGCTAGTGTCTAAGATGTTCGGTTACAGCCGAAATAAGCGCTTTCTTACTTGTTAAATTTGGTAATTTGAATTTTAGTTTGTAATAATAAAAGCGAAAAGGTCTAAAAATTAAGTCATATTTAAAATGCATTTATTATAACGGGACATTAAACGCAGTTAGGGTGATGGAATTTAAATGGTTTTTAAATTATAAATTTATTTTTACGCAGAAAACACTAAGTGGAGTAAAGAAATGCGTGGGTGGGTGGGGAAGTTAATTGTTTTACTGAATATGTTAATATTTTGGTTGACCGAATTAAATTTAAGTATTATGCTCAAATTCCCGCACTTAAATTATAAAATATATCATGCCACGCCCTGCCATAACTAGAGAGTTACATCATCCCAAATACAGCCAAAACTTTTGCAATTACATAATTTGTACTATGAACTATACTTGATCTATTGTACGTCGTAAATCTCAAGGTCGGTCATTAACAAAATTAAATTGCCAACTTGTATCCGATAGACATAAAGAACACAATCATTGGTGTCTATCAACAATTCATTGTATTTTTTCATACTTAAGCTTTAGCAGCCTTTATTTACGCATAAAATACAAAAATGAGTTCTTGTATTTGTAAAATGCCACAATTTTATTTTCGCAATAAAGTCATGAATTTAGACATATTTTACTTTTGAATGGTTTAATACATCATTTTATGGCGGCCATTATATTGACGAATGCTTCAGCAATAAGCGCACATGATGAAATACAGCAGCAACTTGCCGTACTAAAACTTCAATCAACACACATTTTCGATAAATCAGCAAATTCGAAAATGTTAAGCATTACTTTCGTGCTCGCAACGACGAAAAGACATTATAAAGTAGTGAAATATATGTGGCAGTTAAGGCTACTGGCAGAGAATGTAAATGAGTAGAGAAGGAGCAAATGTTAAATGAAAACTTTTTGAGTACTAATTTGTAATTCCACATGAAGGAACATCGAAAAATATAACTTCGAAAAAGAAAAATACACCACACAATATGCGAAATGCTATAAATAGACACAACGAATATTCCTATATGAAAAATCGTTGCGCATACCTATTTAGATTTATGTTTTCAATTTCTATGATATGACAAATTTATAATTATGAAAAACCTTTTGAATTAAAAATCTGTATTACCGGTAAAAACCCCAGAATTCATAATAAAATAAACATTTAATAAGCTAGTTTTCTAACTTATGTATGTGCGTTGCGTAAGCAATATACTTATTAAACAAATGATAATAATAAAACGGTGGCTAAGCGGCCACGTTTCCACTTTTGTGGTGGCTTAGGTCGTAAGCGCGAAGGAGTTAAGCTCATTCCGAATACGAGCATATACGTTCGAATCGTAAAATACATAAAATTAAAATTGTATTTAATTTTTTTATTTTATTAATTGGAATCTAAGCATATCATAATTCAATTACTTTAATAGCATTTTTTACTTCCTGATATAATTAAAATATATCAGGAGAATATGTTCATATGTTTGGGTTTATTGCATATTCCTTTATTTATGCGTATTTACACAAATGTGATAATCACACATACATTCATGAGTACACGTACGCTGATGCTTGCTTCTTCTTGCCCCGCACAAGCAATGACTTTTGTCCACACTTTTTGCTTTTTGCGAGTTGAACGATCGCAGGCAAGGAGGGATTGGGGCGCACTGCCACATAATTATTTCAGATATATATTTTATTTATCGAATTTAGTTTAAAAACGATTATAGGTATGCGTTTATGTGTATTTATATATATATATAATATATATTATAGTACGAAAATAATTCATAAATGCATCAGTATTTTTCAATACAAATTAAGCAACATAATAATATACTAAGAGTCCTCAGTTAGAACGCCTCTGTGTATAGTGGCAAGCCAACGAAATAACGGCGAGTTCGCGCAGACATTGTGTTGTTGAAAGTAACCAAATGACGACAAACATACATATATACATATGAGCTCGCATACATATTGACGCCGAATTTTGCGCATCGTGGCGGAGTTGACAAAATTTGTTTCAATCGACAATTTTACGACAATGTCGATCGGCTATGTTGTCTCGTTTGTCCTTTTTGCAGGGCTTTCCTGTTGAAAATTGACTTATGCTCTTTTGAAATATTGCGATTACCGATTGGGCTGCATTTTCATAGCGTCGTATTTGGATAAATGGGCTAAATCGACAAACTATGAAATAATGATAATAAATAAACATATAAAAGTACTATATGGACTGTGCTTAGAATATATAGAAGTAGTTAATGATTTCATATGAATGGAAATTTAATATAAATTTTGTAATTTAATGCCATAAATAGTGCGTAATATGCAAAAATATAAATATTATTTAAATTCGCTAAGAGGTCATGTTGCCAATTCTCCTTTTTGAAGTGAACATCAGACAAATTCTTCAATTTCTGATTTTTAGCAAATGTTGTGAGGAAGCAGCTTGTGGGCAACATACAAACGCGAGGGGGATGGTAGGATTTTCAGTGATACAAATTGTAAAATTGAAATTTTGCTGATTCTTCAATTTTACTGAAGACATTCAAATTCAATTTCATTCATTTTTATTTTCGCGCATTTGCGGTAGGAATTCTATATGAAAACCAAATGTGGTTTACCAGGCGCACAGAAAAAATAGCGCGGCGCAGAGTTATGAACGAACTCACTTTGCTTTGAAGCAGCGCACGTTCCTTATGAATGAATTTGTTGTCGTTGTAATATGAAATACTTAGAAAATATGCCGCGAGTTCGCTTGAATATTATTGGCCGATGATGGTGCGTCTACGTTTTTTTGTCACTTGCGCGAATGTTTGATTTTTTGCGAAAGACATATTGAGGGACATACATATGTACATATGTGTACATATATGCAAATATATATGGACATGCGAATGAAGGAAGGCAATTTCAAGAATATTCACATATAGACACATAAACATTGAAGCAAGTAAACAACAATAGCTGTTTGAGTTCACAGATTAGACAAATATGTTCTAATATGATCTGTGGTGCTGCTTGTATAGCACACTTCCTTATTGCAATGAAATGTTTTGCCTAAGTTCAAATCCTATCATATTTTTATATATTATACTATTTTTTATTTTTATAACCCTTTTTTATGAAATGATATTTGAATTCTATTTTAATATTATTTCCCTGATTATTAATATTTTCCTGTCAGAAGTCAATTTCTTTCGTTTTTATTATTTAAAGTTTTGTTTATGCGCATATCAAAGAACATCTGTGCATATGTATGTGTATACATTTTGCTTATAGAGTGGTGTAGTTCGTTTCGTACCCTGATAGTTGTGGTGAAATTTTATTTTCCAACTGGCGCGTTTTCGATGTTCCTCCATCGTAATTAACATTTTAGTACTGCTAACATTTGCTCCTTCTCTACTCATTTACATTCTCTGATGCTACAGTGGTCCGATATCGGCGGTTCCGACAAATGAGCAGCTGTTATAAAGTGATGACAGTAGAAGAGGAGCATAGCAATAATAGCAGCTTAGATAAGTATTTTTATACCCTGAACAGGGTATATTAAGTTTGCCACGAAGTTTGTAACACCCAGAAGGAAACGTCGGAGACCCTATAAAATATATACATAAATGATCAGCATGATGAGCTGAGTTGATTTAGCCATGTCCGTCTGTCTGTCTGTCCGTCTGTTCGTCTGTTCGTCTGTCTGTATATATACAAACTAGTCCCTCAGTTTTTATGCTATTGATCTGAAATTTTGCACCTGTACTTTTCTAAGAAAGAAGCTGCTCATTTGTCGGAATGGCCGATATCGGACCACTATAGCATATAGCTACCATACAAACTGAACAATCGGAATCAAGTTTTTGTAAGGAAAACTCTTTCATTTGACGAGGTATCTTCATGAAATTTGGCGTGTATTATTATTTAAAGCATTAATCTAATCTCCGAAGAAATTGTATAGAGCTGATGACTATAGCATATAGCTGCCATATTAACTGAACGATCGGAGTAAAGTGCTTGCATGGAAAATTTTTTTACTTGACGAGGTATCTTCACGAAATTAGGCACGAGTTATTGCTTAAGGCAACAAATAATTCTCCACAGAAATTGGTCAGATCAGATCACTATATCATATAGCTGCCATACAAATTGAACGTTCGGAATCAAGTTCTTGTAAGGGGCCTTTGTATTTGTGAAGGGTATTATAGCTTCGGCGCAACCGAAGTTAACGTTTCTTGTTTTGTATAAAATTATCAAAATAAATGACTTTATATTCTAACCTCAAAAAAAAAATTAACAAATAATAAATCAATAATTTTTTTTGTCGCTTAGTACACTTAAAAATAGTTACTTAGATACCTCTACGAATATCTCTCCTAGTATGAGCTCTGCAGAAAACAAATAACAAATATAAAGAAATTGTATGAGAAAAGCTGATTTATAGCTGTTAATTAATACTTTTTATATCTATCCATTTATTAACTACGATTCGTAAATTAATATCATAATCAATACTTTCAAATAATTTGCATTTTTACGCTTCACTTCAAGCAATCAAGCAATGTTTACCAACTTTTATTTGTGGAATTTCCAACGCACACTCAATCCACTGTTTACTTCTTAACGACTTCAATGATTAAGCCATCAAATATAATAACTTCGTATGCAAAATATAATTGAATAGAGGAGTTGCGAGCGACTAAGAAAAATGTGCAATAAAAATGAAGACAGAAGAAAATTAATCAATCAAAAGTTCATTTTAGCGTACAAATAAATTACAAAATCAAACTGTTGCCATAACTTGTTAGTTGTTGTTGCTGTGGTGAATGTTGCTGCCACTGTATTTATTATTGTTGTTGGTGTTGGTGTTTTATTGTAATTTATTTTTGCCATACCGCTGCTGTGATATGCAAATTGGAAGTACTCCAGCCACCGGGCGCGAGAGTCAGCACGCGCGTACATAAAGCTCAGCAAGATTCGCGATTCCCTCACCACCCAGTTTTCTCTATCACATACATACAGTCTTTGACACATGCAAATTTGGTTATAAGCACCCTGCAGGAAAGCGCAAGTTTGCAATTGAGCTTATATCTTTAAAGACGGATATGAAAGGATTTTATCTTAATATATTATGAATTCGGCGTTTAGCCTTCAAGTTTACCAAAAGTTAGTTATAATTTTGTTTAACTCAATTTTACATGCATCATAAAAAAATTCATAACTCTCAGTGGCATCTTTTTTTATTGTTGTTGCAGATAGTCTTAAGCAAATTCTAGTGGGTACTTCAGTAGGTGGTTTAGTTTTTTCTACGTGATATGACATGATTAAGCGACTGTTGCCGTTTGTGAAAATATATACTCGTGCGTAGTTATTTGCGTGCTCACAAAAATATAAATGTGTAAGGCGCAATGATACACGAGAAATAAGTATTGTAAGCCTAAGTATGGCTTGCTGCAAAAAACGTATGGCAGTCGTGTAGAGGTGGGAGCTTTAGCTTTAGAGGTACTAAGGTAGCCGTCTCGCACTCGCAGCACAAATGAGATGTCGTCGATAATGCATTATTTATGATGCCCCCGAACAACAGTCAGAAACTTTAGCGATTCACGCGACACACGCTAGAAACAGCAAGCATTAAGGCAACAAACAGGAAGAAATTCTTTGAAAATTGTTGGTTCATGTAGTGTTGTGTTAAATTAAATGGCGAGCGAAAAAGAAAAAAACGGTGTAGTGTGTAGGTGAAAACAAGGCATACGCAAGAGAAGAATACAAGAATCGCAGCGCTTTGACATGGATATTATTGCATTGCCTGACACGCACAGTGTTTCGCTGTTCACTAATTTTGGTGCTTTAATATATTATACTGTTAACAGGGTATATTAAGTTTGCCACGATGTTTGTAATACCAAAAAGAAACGTCAGAGACTATATAAAATATATATCAAAATGATCAGAACGATGAGCTGAGTCGATTTAGTCATTTCTTTTATAGTCTTTCAGTTTTTGAGATATCGAAATGAAATTTTGCACACGTTCTTTTATCCCCAAGTAGCTGCTCATTTGTCGAAACCGTCGATATCGGAACACTATATCATATAGCTGCTATACAAATTGAACGATCAGAAACAAGTGCTTGCATGGGAAACGTTTTTATTTCAGGAGATATCTTTACCAAAATTAGGAAGGGTAATTATCTCAGGTAATAAGGTAATTTACGAAGAAATTGTTTAGATCGGGTTACTATAGCCTGTAGCTGTCATACAAATTGAACAATCAGAATCAAGTTCATGTAAGAAATGTTTTGTATTTGTGAAGGGTATTATATGGGGTTTTCTTGTTATTTACTAACTTTGGCGCTAGCGAAATGTTCTGCGCACTCACACATGCATATATTGTGTATTCGTACAACAAAGGTAGAGTAAAGCCAAAGGTGTTTTAATGCTAAATACTTTTAACGACCGCATGCATAAACTACTGCTCTGTTCTAATATACTTTTTATATACTCTATATCTATGTATGCTATGTACATATTTACTTTACAATGAAAGAGTTGTGCATGTGTTTGTTTATGTTTTGTAAAAATTAAAACAGCTGCTGTTTGCTTTATTTTCCTTCTTCAAATTGCTTAACTCACACATAGACGCGTATAAGCGCAATGAATTCATATTGGAAATTGTGTAAGTTTAAGGCAGCATAAGCACAAATTGATTAAAGGCAGCTCTTGCAGCATAAACATTTTCGCAGCTTGATGAATTAATTATCACATATAAATTGTGCTGCAACATAGTTGGGTTGGTGTTGGCCTTTTAGGCATTCACAGCGGGCATTTTCTTTACATTTGTGCTGAGCAAAGTTGTTAATCGAATTAATAATTTATTTCCACTTTTTCTCAAGGTGAGCGAAAACCGTAAGCGCTTTATACTGCTGCGATTTCTTTAAGTGTATCGACTATTCGAAGATACCAAGTGGGTTTCGTTCGTTACGTTAAAAAAACAAAAACATTTTTTTGAAGAGAATCCGTTTTATTCGTCGATCTTGCATCGTCCTACACCGATTATTACGATCTTTTTGGTTTTCGACACCATTTCGGTGCTAGTTTTTGCCTTTTGCTGCAAAATAGTTCTCGCTCTCAGTGTGTACCGCTTCACTAATGCAAAAGTCCTTGCGAGATTGCATTCTCTTGAGGTCTGAGATAGCTTTTGACTTCTAATATATAATATATAAATTTGGGTTTTAACGTAGGCGCTAAGTGTTCTCAGCTACGTCATAGAAAGCCGTTTCAAGAGAGGAGATAAATTGACAATGTTAGGCTCAAATATGGATGGAATAAAAGACTTAGTAAGTTCCTAAACACAAAAGTAGTGACGTAAGCAAGTTCTTTTATGAAGTCTTAATATATTTAGATGCACTGTATTTGCTTCAGGAAATCATGTTTTGAAGATTGGGAGTCGCGCCGGGAATATGTCGAATCTTGACTATTAAAGTCTGCTAGTCTCATATGTAAATATATATGGTTGTAAAATATCTATAGAAGGAGCATTAATAATTTCTATATATGTATGTAAATTATTTTAAAGCCCTTTTCTAGTAACGGCAAACAGTTAAATATTTTTTTATGTATGTATAAACGAACACAAACCTTTCTTCACTTATTAAACCCACTGTCGGCGATGACTACTAAATATTGCACCCAAATTCAATAGAGAGCGCTTAAGAAACTTTTCTCCACAATACAAAGGCTCATACGGGGACTACTAATAATAAAGGAGTGTAAATAATACATACTAAAAAGCGATTAAAGTTATAGACGAAATGACAAAAGTTTTATAATATCCACAGAGCACGCATAGAACTGAAGCTAAACATTTGGATGAGCACCAAAACTATCAAACAATAGACTCGGTGATGTGGACTGAGCAAAAAGAAACATATAAAAAAGAAAAGACTAGGAAATTTTCGAAATAAAAAGAGGCGAACAATAAAATAACTGACTGACAGCAATTACCATTACGATACGCAAACAACAAAAGACAACAACACTGTCGAATAGTGAGGCGGAACTATGGAACAACAAAATCCATTTGTGAACCGCAACGCAATAATGAATTTCATAATGATGATGGCGACTGACGATTGACGATCGACGACTGACAACACTGGAGATGGCGAAAACAACGGCAACAACAATAACAGCAACAACAAAAAAAACAATAGCAAAGTCAAGCACATTATAGGCTGACGATTGACAACTGTCACCCTGGGACCGAGCCAGTTCCCGCATACTCGTATATACTTATATATTTATATACATTTATGTACGCAAATATGTATATGGTACGAGTATATAGGAAGACGACGATATGTGACAACGATAACGCATAATATTGTAGACAAATGTTAATACTTAGCTATCGAAATGTCATTGTCAGTTTGTAAAAAATTCATGAAAACGCGCACGAAATTGCAAAAAGGAAAAGAAGCAGCAGCAGAAGAAAAGCGAATGAAAGGAAAAAAAAAAAAATAACTGCTGAAAAACGAAACGATAAGAAAAGCCATAAATGCATGGTTGGGGCGAAATTTATGCGTTGGGCCTAGCAAACTGCACACACAAACACACAGCGCCACACATACGCGAAAATCTTCGCGTTGACTTGACTGGGCCGATTGGTTGGTTGGTTGGTTGGAGAATGCCAATCGGCAGCGGCGCTGACGTGGCAAGAGCCTTTGTGACAGCAAAATTGCGGCTAATACTCGTAAATTTCATGGAATGACAACGTATGAGTATCCGACATGGCCCTGGTATGGTAATAAGCCATAGAACTGACGTTGTGCTGCTTTAGACAAGTCGTCGCTGGTGATTATAATTCATGTGGTTATGAAAATGAAGACGTCAAACTACAATACGCAATCATGATACTGCCTAATGATAATAACGGCAGTTAATGGCATTATAACAGAGCAACTGCATTGCTCGGCGTGTGTGTGTGTGTATGTGTGCGCGTGTTGATGATGATTCGCCTTGGTTTTTATGTGGCTGTTGGTGTTGGCTGATGCCGCTGATGAACACGACGCGATGTTGGCTACAGTTAATGCTGACGCTTAACGCTCATACAACGGCTGTCAATCGCACTGCAGGCGTTATTTGTATTCACTGAAGTGTCGCGTGTCTGAAGTTGCCACTTAATGCGAAACTTGTTTCGTCGCCTAAATGCCGACATTAACCTCTAGCCCAGGCTTAAATGGCAAACTTCTTGCATGGCTAAGCCAAGTCGGTACTTCTGTTGAAATTATTATTATGTTTTGGTACGAGGGTAACTTCTGGCAACTGGAGCTGAACGTTGTTTTGTAACTTAACAATATATATTTTCAATGCGAAACGCGTAATATTTGTTTTTTGTAGTATCCAGTGCGATAAACTAGTGGTTCTTAATTCAGTATAAGATCGGGTGATATATAAAAATAAAAATACGCATGTTAAGCTCTTTGAGCCTTAATTTCGAGTGAAATTTTTGCTTTTGTTCCAATACTTTTTTTTTTCTTCTCAACGTCTCCACATTTATATCTGTTACTGTAGTGATTGCTTGCACAAACAGCTGGCTGTATGTAAGACAGCGCAGCTAGGATTCAATAAATTATTGGGTACCCTCGTATTCCTCAGCAGCTGTTATTATCATATACCTACGCTTCTACCTGCGTTTCACTTAACATGCTCTTTTTCCGCTTGCTTCGCTCTTGCCTTGATGACTTGATTGCTTTTAATATATTATTCACTTAACAGACATACATATATACAACATATATGTATATAAGTATGTATATATAGTACACACATATGCACATATATATTATACATATGTATGTATATGTGAACCATTACCTAGCGAGTGCAGGCTGTCGGTAATGAGCATGGAAAAGCTTCTGTTTTTGTGTTTCAATTTCAATTTCGCCATACAAACGCACTTTCATATGCCACAACGGTGTTTATTTTTGTTGCCCTTGTTTCGCTGCCACAATTTTGTCATCGTTTGCGGCAGGCAAGTGTAGCGAATCGTCGTTGCAGACAAATTGTAGCCGGCAAAATTTCCAACCACTGCATACCGCAATAAGTCGTTCTGCAACATTAGCTGTTGTTGCTTTTTTGCGTGAGCCTCCAAGCAGTGCACTTATTTTTTTAAGTGCATACTGGTTGCGCTCAGCACACACACACATGCACATACCGCCATCTCTGCGTACGTGCGCCGGCTGTGAGTTGTTGGCACGACGCGTTCGACACTTGTCTGTCACTGGCAGATAATGAGTATGCGGTTTTTATTTTATAAATATTTTATACAATACTTTTCTATACCTAGCTGCTAGTCGTTGTCTTCGAAGTGTTCTACAATACTATAAAGTCATTCCTTGGCGTTGCTCAAGCTACAGCGCCACCCCCCGCTCATGTTTATTTTATCATTAATATTTTTTAATCTGTTTGCGTCAATGATTGATTAACTGCTTACGCCGGTGGTGGCATGCCACGCCCGCGCCAAAGTCGGTGTGCGAATGCATTGCTGCCACTGTTAGTGAGCAGCGATTCACCCACCAGCAGCGCCGTCTGATTCGCGCCCGTTTCGACGCCTATTTGGCGGCGTGCCTGTCGGTCTGCCAACACAGCGTAGCTTAAATTTTTCTGCAACCCGTTTTCCAAATCGTCATTCCAACGCTTTGCTGCTGCATTTCTGTGTCTGTGGCAAGTACAGACGCTGCCAACACGGCTCGCGCTGATTTTTGCTGCTCATTATTCCCACTTCGCCGCGGTTAACTTGACATATTAAGTGTGTGCACTGCAATTTGTCAATCTTTACACTATATTCGCTGATTTTGTTGCCAATTTATTTTCGGTCTACTTGCTTTTATTTTCTGTTCGTTGCTGTCCTCGGTTACGTCTGCGAATTACTTAATATCTTAACGTGGTATCAAGTTTGCCTGCTTCAAAGTTTGCTGCGTGTATATTACCAACAGCAGTGGCGATGTTGGCAAATCCACCGCCTGCCAATGACTTTTGAATGTTTTTGTATATACTTTTGAATAGTTTTCTTAAGTTGGCTACACACGATAAACACGTTTGTCATATCTAAAATGGTAGCCAGGTTTGCTAAATTGTATTTCCGTTAGGATTATGCATAGTAATTTTGCTTTGAGAGCCACAGCCACAGCAGTCGAATGTTGGGATATGAAAGCAAAAGAAAGCAAAGTCTGAAACCCCGGAAACCCTTTTGGAGAGCTTTTGCTGTACGTAAAGTATTATAATTAGTTAGTTTTTTTGTGAATTTGCTGTGAAACCTGGCTTATGAAGCATATTATTCCTTGGGAACACTACTTTTCGTTGCTGGTTTTGACATATGTATCTTGAATTGCTATACTAAAATAATTATATTAACCGACTTTGCATTCTACAAAAGATATTTTAGGCGACTTTTCGTCCATTTACATGAGTGTGTCTTCATACAAGGTTACCTCATACAAGATTACCTCATGCAAGGTATCATCCCTTAGATATGGGTCACCTCAATAGTATTTTCTAAACTTAGCACAAAAACTTGCCTATGAAATTCCTCAAGCACTATTACTTTCGAATTTTTGGTTTCTTCGTTAATTGCTAAAGCTTTCCTTTCGTTGCCTGTAAGAATCTTCTTATGAAGCAAATTTTTCATACCGAAGGCATGCGTCGACTAATAAGCCAATCGTATGTGGCATGATTTAGCGTAAAATCACTGTAGCTGATGATAAAACTGATAACCTTTGTTTTTGTTTGGTATTGCTCTTTCGTGCTAGAGCTCAATGCCAAAGGTAAACTCCATGTAACTGTTACTGCATGTTTGCATTTGGTGGCTCATTAACTCGCTGCTCTCGTTTATTTTCTTTTCGTTATATGCATTGAGATGCCTTGGCGTCTACATCTGCTGCCTCGCTTGGGTCTTGGTACCCATCTCGCTGTAGTTTCCGCTGCTCATTACTCTAATTATTGTCGCTGTTAAAAGGCGCAATGCAAATTTCTTGTGAGTTGAGGCGTGTTGCTGCAAAGCTCATTTAGTCAAGCAGGCAACAAGCACCAAAGTGTGTGTAACAACATAAGCAGCCGTATTTAACTTATTAGAGGCGTTCAATCATTATTGCTATACACTGACTTGCATTTATTTAGTCGTAATGCCGTTCATTATAAGTTACGCAGTTCACTAAGTTTAATAAAATTTTCCGTTTTTTTTATTGTTTTGTTACTTGCAACTAACTACTTATGGCTTAATAGGCGGCACATAAACCTTATCAGATCGTTGACAGCTGTGAAATAAACATTCGATAAGCCTAATTGTTTATTTTACTGATTATTTTCTCTTGCGTTGGGCGGCGGTGATTTGTACACAATGTTGAATCATCAATTAACACAACCGAAATAAATACTTATATGCATATGTAAGTATACGTAATCACGCGTTGTCAAAGTGCAAATGAAAATTATTTTTCGTTTTTCGCCGATAATTGCAGCACCACGTTGTTTTGTAACGCTCGACTGTCTACGCATATACATATTTTTATTACCATGCTATTACCATAACTAGCGCCACTAACGGTTAATTTTCTGGACTCCGACACTTCAACACTTACTGGGCGTGACCTCTTTCCGTGGTACTTGTAATTCCTTTTACCAAGAAAACATCTGTTATTTTTATTATTAAAATGCAATTTTATTATAATTAAATTGTACTATTGTCGACCTTTCACACCAAACCTTCAATTACTTCGCTTTTTTATGTGTTATTAATGTCTTAATAATGAGCGCATTCTTCGAACTTAACTATACCTACAAATAAAACCAAATGAATGTTGTTAATCTGTTGTGCCTATGTGTTTAAGTTGTTATCTAAGAGCACAATCAATATTAGTGCCTTAGAAAATACAATAAAGATTTAATGGCTAATAAGCTTCATTGAAAATGTCTTAATATTTTATGACTCTAATTGTAACTAGCTGTAAGGGTATAAAAACCGTAAGGTAGGTGTTTATAAAAAAAATTCGACAAAGCGTCATCTAGCACATTCAGCTTGTACAGTGACGATTTCTTTATTCAAATACTATATACACTTTTTTGGAGAATAAGCCTAACTGCAGCGCCATCTGTTGGGCTATTGCGAATTTATATTTGGAATATATACACGGTACACAATGGCTGAGTGTGTTAAAAACTCAAAGCTGTTACTCCGAGTGAATTTAGTGCTATTATAAAACAAAAATAACAAAAAAGGAATATGGAGCTGTTCCAACTTGTGATCTAACTCAAGTGATTTTCATGCGAAAATATACAGATTTCTTAAAAAGTGAGTGAGATTCGTCGATTTTGCTCAAAGTTACAAAACAACAAAAAAAATATACATATATAGTATGTTAGCTACCTCATAGAATATTAATAGAAATTAACCCTCTGTAAAACCTAGCAATTTTCGATTCGAATTGACCTAGTGATCAATTATTATACTTTACTTCAGCCGTACTTATTAATCTACGGTCGGTAATCTCGCACTCTAACCACTTGCCTCTATTTGGCATTATACCATATTTTGTATCAATGAATATATATATTGTGGAATGAAATTCTAACAATCTAAACATAGTCATTTTTGTTAAGCCATATTGACTATATTTAAACCCTGAAAAGGGTATATTAAATTTGCCAAGCAGTATGCACCACCAAGGAGAATGGTTCGGAAGGAAACGACGGAGATCCTACAAAATATATACATATGTATATAAATGAACAGCATGCTAAGCTGAGTCGATTGAGCCATGTCCGTCTGTCCCTTCGTCTGTTCTCCTGTTCGTATAAATTCGAACTAGTCCCTTACTTTTTGAGATATCGAAATTTTGCACACGTCCTTTTCACGCCAAGAAACTGCTAATTTGTCGGAATCGCCGCTATCGGACCACTACAGCATATAGCTGCCATACAAACTGAATAACCGGCATCAAGTTCCTAGATAGATATCTTTACGAAATTCGACATGGGTTATTTTCTAAGATAATGCAATCGCCGTATAAACTGTTCAGATGGCATCACTATAGTATATAGCCTTCATACAAACTGAACGATCGAAATCAAGTGCTTGTAAGGAACCTTTTTATATTTGTGAAGGGTGCTATAGCTTCGGTGCAGTCGAGTTTAACGCTTTTTGCTTATTTAAAGCTTAAAGCATGTAGCCTCCGCCCTTCTTCAGTGAATTTTAATCTGACATCTGACGTTGTCGTTGACTTTTAAAAATTTCTATTGATATTTACTTAGACATAATGTTGGATATATTTGGCAACTGTCACTCGAATTAGGCTTTGGGGTAAGAGCAGCGATGTCAATGATTTTCCTACACTTTGCCAAACTTAAAGTAATTTCAGCTGACCTACAATATAAGTATACTACAACCTCATGTAAAATAAATACAACATATAAAATATAAATCTAAAAATAAAATAAAAATAAAGTAAAATATTCAATCATATACAACGTTAGGGAATTTTTTCATAACCGCCTTCCAATTATTTATTTACATATAGCTTTCACCTTTTTCTAATCCAACGCAATCAACCTAAATACACACACATACAAACGTACGAAAGCTGAAATAAAATGAAAAATCTGTGGAGAAGTGGAGCTTACCGAAACACATACATACCTACGTCTATACCAGCTAAAAGGAGTTGCATGTATGTATGTGTTAGGGCGTTTGGCTTCGGGGCTAAAGGCCTTTTCCATTTTGTTGCCATCTTTTCGTATATTCGGTTTTCAAGAGTTATCTGAAAATTTTAATCGGCAGTTTAGTGTGGAGCGCGTACGCCAACAAAAGTGAACTACAACTACAAATCGCATACAGAAAAAATTATAAAATGCTCCTATGACAATTTGTGATAAATTGTAGTATAGAAGACACGTGTGCATACACGTCTTTATAGGTGTATATGTTTGTGTGTGTAAATTGTTTGTGGGGCGGTAAATGCACGACTAGTCGATTGTCGTTTGATATTCGACAGTTAGGGCGACCGTTTGATAAGCAGCTTGTGCCAACAACAATAACACACATAAATATTATATACTGAGGCATAAGAAATGCGGTATTGGCATAAGTCATAAGCGGGGCATGCATATACATACATACAAAGCGAGTAGATTAAAAATTTTTGTTGGTAGGAGGTGGCAAAGTTGGAGGGAAAGCACACACACGCCTGAAATACAAATGCAGCCCTCCGGTAAAGCTTATAACGCACCAAAGTAACAAAGGTTTTTAGGCAGCTTACAACAGCAATAACAACTGTGTAAATAAACAACAAAATAAAGTTGTCGTCACTCGAAATGGTTGTAGCAAGCTCCATATCGACAGCTTGGTTGGCGTTCTACAGCGAGTCGAGTGGCAGATGAGCGCCGCTCGAGGCGAAGTATATGCATGGTGATCTGCTTAACTAAAGGCCAAACGAAGGGAACAATATAGTTAGGCTTAGGTGCGTCAAAGCCGGGATAAATGCCGTAGATAACCACTCAGTGCTGAGTAAATACCAAAAGGTGCCTGCAGAGTTGCTTAACAGCCACAAAGCGTACAAAAAACGAAGAAAATCACTAAAAAATGTTTGTAGTGGGTAGATTTATCTAAGACATGGGCGCACAAAGCTTTTGCGCACACCGGAAAGGTTACTTGTTTTGCAACAAAAATAACATAAATGAAATTTTGTTGCTGTAAGGAGGCAATTTACCGAATTATTTTGCGGCGCTTAAGTGCAGAATAGCTATAGAATGGTTTGGGTCGATTATTTTAGTGCATTTATTTACCGTACGCCGTCAATACTGGAATGGCGGGCGTGAGGTGGGTAGGGATAGCCGGAAGTAAGGAGGCAGTGGAAACAAAACTAATATATTATATAATCGCGGGTATAGCCAATGCTAATGAAGCATACTTTGAATATGTAGCATCTTTTGCATGCAGTAATAAAAAAAAAAAATAAAAATCATTTGTAGTACATATTTATTTATCTGCTCTGCTTATCGATCCGAGTTGCCTGTAATGTTAATTGAGTTTGCAATTGCTGAGGTGATTTGTGCGCAGAACGCCTTTTATATGTCCAAATGCCGCAGCAAACAACTTAAATGCTTTCCACCTCATGACAAACACATAACGGCACCAACGCTCGGCCAACGGCAAATAAAACTAATGACAATGAAATGTGGCAAAACGTATGAGCTAGAAAAGACCAACAAACGTAATGCAACAAAATAACAAAAAAAAAGAAAAATAAAATAAATAAATAAAAGAATACACAAAAAGTTGCAAGAAAAATGTGCAGTAGCTACAAGAAAAGTGCGGACGTTGCCATTTTTTTTGCAAAAAAAAAGTGAAAAATAACTGTAAATCCAGCCGACGTACTGTGAAACTGGCCACTGAGCAAATAGCAGATAGTCACGGTGGAAACGCGGCGTCTCTGCGCGTCGTTGCGACCGGCATGCCCTCAAACCCGCTACACGCTATCTCAGTACATGGTTAGTCATTTAACTTGGCCGGTATTGCAATTTAACGTTTTAGTTTTTTTTTTTTTTGCATGGAAGTGGAAAAACTGTTAATGTGCATTTTTAGTGTCTTTCTTGTAGCAATTTTATTTGTTTGCCATTTGACGAATTGATAAGGTTTCAACACGTACTAAATACACCACACGCCATAAGAAAAAAAAAAATATAAAATAAAAAAAAGGCAAATAAAAAATACAGAGCAAACTTAAATAAGCACTGTAGTTGAAGAAAAAGCGCTGATACGGAAGCGATAAGCGTGACGAAACGAGTTCGAAGTGGGTATACTTAGAAGTCTTTGGTAAATACCGCACATTACAATGCACAAGTGTTATGTCAATGTTTGCTTAGCAAATTATCTCTAAGTATTCAGCAAGGTCCTGGTAGTTACGTTAGATCTGTGTTAAGAAAGTTGACATCTTGTGAGATGGTAGGTTTCAATTCACTTCTTAAATATCTGACCTTGTACATATCTATACTAATTGCATATGTGAAAGCCCTTCCGAAACTGCCTTAGCTTACAAAGCGCTTTCAGTCAATGTAAACATGCCTACGGATAATCCAAATGCCCACCTAACGATTTTTCCACCGAGTGAACCGCTTTAAGTCAAAAACAAACAAGAAAAAAAGAGATAAAGTGAGAACTTTCATCTATATTTAGTTGGAAAGCAGCTTTTTCGTCGAAAAATTAAGCTTCTTCTTACGAGTCTATCCAAGTATGTTGAACAGATCAATGGAAGTTAAGACTTTTTCTGATCACCCAGCATTTGGGTTTAAATTTAGATGGTGTAACTAAAACTAGTTTCCAAAAACACTAAAACACTCAAGGAATGCAGCTTAAACCGTCCTTTTTATGTTTCTGACAAAATATTTGTTTAAATATACGAAGACAAGACGCATGAAACTAAAATTTTATTTGCATTAGATTTTGCCGTTCAAAAATCCGCAACAGGCTTATATACAAGAATAGAAAGAAAACATCCAGCTTTTCAATTAACGATCTGTAACTAGTTGATTTAAAGCGCTATTGCTTTCTTTAAGACCTTTCAGCTATTTTATACTAATAATTCGCAGCCATGTGGCATTAAACAGATGTATCTTAAAATTAAGACATGAGAAAACATATGCATACTTTACAAAACTCTCTTGGAAGTGTAAATATTGTTTATTGGAAATATTAATTAACAAATTAGGTTGAAGCGAAATCTACTCTAGATAAATAGGCAGGCCTCTTTATTAGTACTCACATACACATACACACGCACACTCACGGCTATTGACGAATTTACTACAAAATTAGGGAAGCCCAAACATTTTTCTCTATTATCCAATCAACAAAATCGGCGAACCAAGTTGAAACTGCAATTGATTCTTGTGACCTCACATATCTGACTGTCTGCTAAACTCTGCATACTACCATTCGCTCTCCACGCGCATTTACTTCTGTGTGTGTGTGTGTGTTTGAAGCCGACAAAGGTAAACTCTATTATCTAACAAACGACTTTGCCTCTGTTTGTATGGGTGCTGAAGGATGCCGTAAACTCAAAGCATAACCAATCGATTCGGCACACAAGACCGCAAGTGAGTCGAGATAACCGACAAAGAGCACATGTCGATGTATTTTGGTGTTGGCTGCAGGATGCGGGCACTGAGAAAAGCAGTTTTTGTGTGTTTTGGTTGATGATTTTATTGCTTACGCAATTAGCACGCGGTTGGTCGCCTTCAAGGGTAAAGCAACATGCGAGAAGCCGCCATCACTTCGCTCACACACACACATAAGTATATATTTGTTTATGCCTCAATATATATGTGTGTGTGCCTGTTCTTTGCAGCACGCATCCTTTTTACTCTGCTTAAGCAAATTCGTAAATTCGCTTTCCAAAGCCAACAACAACTAACATACCACCACCTTTCAAACGTCTACGCCGATACCCTGCCACATATGTATGGTATGTTTCACAACGGTGTTTTACCTTGTGCAGCCGAACGAACACTTTAATTACAGGATGAAAATTTTCAAGCAACTGTGAAGGACCACACTTTGCGGTAAATTTGTGTACTTGTTTGTCTGTGTGAGCGCAAGCTCAAAGTGTAACGCTCTTCACGTCTCCTCACATCAGTTGACCGTGTAGATTTGCTTTGATGTTTCCTGCCAACAACTTTGGAGTAAATGGAAATTTCGGTGGAAGAAAAAAAAACTTTCGAAGGCAATCTTTGGATTTATAATTTCCACTTTGACTTAGCGCAATAAGTTAAGCTGTACTCGCACTAAGCAAGTAAACAGTCAATAATAAGGAAAATATTATACTGAGAGATAAATTTAAAGATTTAAAATTATTTGCATCTGTTTAAAAATACAATACAGGTCTGGATGCGTTATTCGGCATTGCCGTTACATAGAGACCGCGCCGTTACATAGAGACCGCGTAATCAGATACGTATTTCTGGGTTTCACAGTCTTTGTGAGGTTCAAGACATAAGCGAATAATGATAATTTCTTTTGCAGATATCGAAAATGGCTTTAGAGCCGGAAAATATATGGATGGTGAGTTTTTTCGATATTTAATAAATATTAGTGACTACTTGATTAATTATGGATTTTCTAAAACTTATTTGTCTAAGTTTTTGCGGCATAATAAAAGCTAAGGTCTGCACGCTAGCCTACCAGCGATATGAAGTGAGCGTTAGCTATAAATGTGTTGGTAGGGAATATTTGTTGTGAATGAGTCTTAATAATTTTTCTGTTTGGTTGGCATGACAACTGTCAAACATATACAATAACCTTACAGTCATTGTACAAACAACATATTTTTTGCACTGTGTTGAAGTTTGTACCGGTAAGTGATGATTTGCGGCAAGCATTAACTTTTTGTTTCCATTTGAAGAAAAGTGCTGCAGAGTCACATCGAATGCTTGTCGAGGCATAAGGTGATCATGCTCTATCAGCAGCAAGATGCAAAAGCTGGTTTCAACGGCTCACAGATAATGATTTTGATGTGAGAAATGAAGAAACTTGGAAGACCACCAAAAAAGTTTGAGGACGCCGAACTGCAAACAATATTAGTTGAAGATGATAATTTGAGTCAAAAACAATTGGCAGCCATGTTGAATGCTACACTACAAACAATTTCAGATCGTTTGAAAACTTTGAGGAAGATTCAAAAGTGTGGAAAATGGGTGCCACATGTATTGAATGAAATGCAAATGGAAAATCAAAAAAACACTTGTGAATTTACACTGGCGTTGAAAAATGGATTTATTATAAGAATTCTAAACGGAGAAAATCATGGGTTAAACCGGTACAACCATCAACATCGACCGCAAAAACAGATCGATTCGGTTAGAAGGCAATGCTCTGTGTTGGGTGGGATCAGAAGGGTGTGTTATAACATGAGTTTCTAAGGTTTTCTGATAAAACTGTTAATATTAATCGCTACAGACAACAAATGATCAATTTGAGCCATGTATTGATAGAAAAATGACCAGAAGACATGGAAAAGTAATTTTGCTACACGACAAAGCACCTACACACAAAGCGTAATCGCTCCAGGATACAATCAAAGTGCTTGGCAGGGAGCTGCTACACCACCCGCCGTATTCTCCAGACTTAACAACTTCTGATTACTATTTGTTTTCATCGATCGAACGCTCGATCTTTGTACTCGTTATAATCGGAATATGTATGTAAGTATGTATGTAGGAATATTTGCTTAACCAGAAGAATAGTAAACTGGCTTTAAATTTGTTTGAGCTTTCCTTAATCTAAAATGTTTGTATTGTATTGTATTGTATACTAAAAGTGTAAAATTTCCTTTTTCCGTAGAAAATAAAAATTACAATCAAATTTGCCATAGCGTTTGAGTACTATGTACACACGTGAGTGGAAGCGAGTAAGTCCACTACAGTTAAATTAGTTGATTTTAATCCAGAAATGGATTTTTTACTCAAATCTTTGTTTTATTTTCTTTAATATCATACAGTACAAATACCAACAGTTATTACTGTTTACGAAAATTAATTTAATCAAAAGTTCACTTTTCGGCATAACTTCGGCTCATCCATATTTGAAATGAAATTTATACCATTAAAAGCAGCACTCTAAAAAATGTTCGGCAACTTTTATTTGTTTCAAGCATTTAGTAAACATGAAATTGTGAAATAAATTTTCATGTATTATTTACACAAAAGCGGAAACCCCAAAAACAAAGAGAAATTGCAAATAAAGTGAAACAACACACACACACGCACACTTGCCAAGCACAGCATTTCGAATAAAAAGAAGAAATCGAGTGAAATCCTCATCATCAAAATAGCAAAACAAATATTGAATAAAATTTGATATTTTCCTAGCTTTTGCATAAAAGACAATAGTAAATATAAATAAACAGCACACACACGCACACAAGCAAAAGAACGAAGCGGAAACGTTATAAAATTTTGTATGAATAGCAACAACAACAGCAGCTCAGTTGTTGCCTACAACACTGCAGTCGAGATTGGAAACTGAGAAACCGTTACGACTGTGCTGACAATAATATCGAAAACAGCATCGCACCAACCCAACAACAATAACAACAGCAGCAGCAAAGCACGCATTTGTTTAAGCAGTTGGTGATGACCAGTAGCCATTTGCGAATGAAAAACAAACAATGGCGACGCATAAAAGATGAATCGGTAGTGCTGACAAAACATATGCGTAAAATTTCAGCACGCCATAATACGTGTGAGTGGCGTATAACGTTTAGAGTGATTCCAGTGGATGCGCTGCTTGCGGTGGTTATGATAGAGTTAGAAGCAAATGGAAAATTTCATGTATTTCGTTTATTTATTTATAAATCTAGTTAATGATGAGTGATTGTGGAGATATGTGTGTGTGTGTATTTGTTGATGCATAACAGCTCATACATACATACATATGTGTACATGTATGGTAAATCCGTTTGTGGCATGTACTGATGGTGTGTGCAGTAACTTCACCGCAAGCAAAAAGGCACTGTTTATGTAGATAAGTAAGCATGATTTGAAATATTTATGAATAATTTACATCGACGTCCATGGTTAGTAGCAAAATTGTTGGCTTTTAATAAATAACACTATTCAACAAATCTGAAGGAAATTGAATTTGCGACTGTTGTGCTAAGCGGGGTATTTGAGGTGTTCTGATTACGAATTCAAGTCAAGAATTTTCCATCACCTACCACTACAACTCTTACTTACAACACAAAATATCCTACGTGTTAGGAAATTTTTACTATAGTTTGCGGTTTTAGCAAGCCAAAATTAGCAAGCCAAAATTAGCAAGAAACAGCCTCTAACATTACAATCGCAAAATGACTAGTAAGTAGTGTAATTTTTACTGATTCCGGTTTGATTGTTATTTATTAAAATTTTGGTCATTATACCTTGAAGAGAGTGTATTAAGTTTGCCAGCAAGTTAGTAAAACCCAAAATGAAACATTGGAGTAAAGTATATAAGTACGTACATATATACATATATAAAAGATCAGCGGGACGAGCTGAGTCGATTTAGCCATGTCCGTCTATATTTCCGTCCACATAAATACAAGTATAGGTATAAACGAGAACTAATCTCTCAGCTTTTGAGAAATTGATCTGCTATTTTGCACATGACCTTTTCTCCCCAAGCAGCTGCTGATTAGTTGGAACCTTCCTACGTTCTCTGGTTATAAATTATAATTTCTGTTAAATAACAGCAAATACTACAGGAAATGGTGAACTCCCTGATCTAAATTTTTCAGCTCTGTTAGTGCCGTTTCACATTGGGACGCAAAAGAGTCTCATACCAGTTTATTGTGGGTGAGGGGACGACGAGGAAAGACGAAGGGACCGTGCCACTCGTGTTCGGGTGGCACGCTTTGTGTTCTTGTTCGTAACAGCTCGCTGCTACCCTTTTCAGCATTCCTTTTCACTTTCAAATCCTTTGAATGGTTGCAAGAGCGCTCGGTTTCAAATGAATTCGATCGCAAATTTGAGTTCTGTTATCTATTTTTGTATGTAATATGCAAATACGTATGCATAGAATAATAGAAATATTATGACAAATTGTAAATATTAAGATATAGATTATGGAGTAAAGAAATTATGAGTTTTTAATACTTAAAGATTAGGAAATTCCTATTATAAATTTGGCCTTGAAAATATTAGTAGCGGATATTCAATACATTCTTGTGGATTAGGGAATTCCCGTCTTTAGTATTTTTTTGAAACTATTTAGCGGGTAGGTACTTGTATTATGCATATTGTTCTACCATATTCATGGTAATTCATTGCAAGCAAAATGTGTGACCATCATCTCAACATACAAATGAAATACGCAGCATGCAGTGTTGCGCGGTGTTGCGCAGTCGAACCGCACAAATATTTACGAACATTTTGTGAAAAGGAATGCAGAAAAACTAGACTCGAGTTGCTGGACTCTTTTTGACCGTGTGAATGCCCAGAGCGACACCAAAAGAAAATTTGAAAAAGATCAGACTCTTTTGCATCCCTGTCTGAAACGGCACTAATACGTGTGAGTGGCGTATAACGTTTAGAGTGATTCCAGTGGATGCGCTGCTTGCGGTGGGTATGATGGAGTTAGAAGCAAATGGAAAATTTCATGTATTTCGTTTATTTATTTATAAATCTAGTTAATGATGAGTGATTGTGGAGATATGTGTGTGTGTGTATTTGTTGATGCATAACAGCTCATACATACTTACATAAGTGTACATACCTATATGGTAAATCCGTTTGTGGCATGTACTGATGGTGTGTGCAGTAACTTCTCCGCAAGCAAAAAGGCACTGTTTATGTAGATAAGTAAGCGTGATTTGAAATATTTATGAATAATTTACATCGACGTCCATGGTTAGTAGCAAAATTATTGGCTTTTAATAAATAACACTATTCAACAAATCTGAAGGAAATTGAATTTGCGACTGTTGTGCTAAGCGGTCTATGGGGGTATTTGAGGTGTTCTGATTACGAATTTGAGTCAAGAATTTTCCATCACCTAGCACTACAACTCTTACTTACAACACAAAATATCCTACGTGTTAGGAAATTTTTACTATAATTTGCGGTTTTAGCAAGCCAAAATTAGCAAGAAACAGCCTCTAACATTACAGTCGCAAAATGACTAGTAAGTAGTGTAATTTTTACTGATTCCGGTTTGATTGTTATTTATTAAAATTTTGGTAACTATACCTTGAAGAGGGTGTATTAAGTTTGCCATCAAGTTAGTAAAACCCAAAATGAAACGTCGGAGTAAAGTGTATGTATATGTACATACATATATAAAAGATCAGCGTGACGAGCTGCGTCGATTTAGCCATGTCCGTCTATATTTCCGTCCACATAAATACAAGTATATAAACGAGAACTAATCTCTCAGCTTTTGAGAAATTGATCTGATATTTTGCACATGACCTTTTCTCCCCAAGCAGCTGCTGATTAGTTGGAACCGCCGATATTGGCTCACTAAGGCAAGGATGAAATGATGCGAGACTCTTTGAATCGAGAGAGAGCTGTCAAAACCCACATTATTATTATAAAAAAAACTTAGGGGTATTTTGCATTTCGATATTATTTTTAGGTGCTCCGTCCCCAAGTAGGCCTATATAACGCATATACATCCCTATATACTTGTATTTATATTATAAAATTTTTAAAAAATCATAAAAAAATAGCATATAAATAAAAAAAATTATAACCAAGAAACAATACAAGTCATAATAAAAGATCATGGTTTTATAATGAACGTTTTAAATTAAATTAACAAATAAAATTTAGTTGCACGTTATTCAAAAGTATTTGTGTCGTTCCTTGAAATTTCGTTTCGCACTGCTTTTGTTAGCTATTTTTAGCGGGTTTATTTCTGGCATCTCGCCTTTTTTGACATCAGCTGTTCGAAATTCCCTGATTTTAATAATCAGGGAAAAAGAATAACAGAAAAATCAGCGAAAATGAGAGAGTCTCCCATCATGTCATCCTTGACTAAGGCATATAGGTAGCTGTCATACAAGCTGAGAGATTAAACTCAAATCCTTTTATGGAAAACTTTTTCATTTGACTAGAGATATTCAAGGCATTGCTACAATGTACGAAGAAATTGTTTGGATCGAACAACTATAAAATATAGCTGTCATAGACACTGAACGTTCAAACTTTTTTATTTGATAAAGCATATTCACGAAATTTCGCTGCTGCTGCGAAACAATCGGTATATAAAATAAAATGACATCTCTGAATTGCTAAGTGGTTTTTTTTCGTTCTCTGAGAAAACTTACCGTTTATGTAATGTTTATATATTTTATACTATGGGAAAGTAGAGACTTCAAGAAAATGAAGCTTATTGAGCTTTTAAAAATGTGATGTTTTGATGTGAGAATTTTTGATTGAAAATTTTTTTCCAATTTTAAGTCGAAATTAGGTTTCGTCCTTCATAATTTAAATGAAAAAAATGTAGTGTGTTTATGACATAAGTAGGTAAGTTTATAACAAATTTTGTGACAGAAATATTTTTTTTTGCACAAGATAACAAGAAAAAAACGCAAAAATTTGTATATTTGAATTTTTTACATAACTTTTGAGGTTACAAAATTTAAATACAAATATACATATATTTTGTATTTATTTATTTTATAAATTTGAGTCAATAAAAACAAGAGATATTCACATTTAATAACATTTAATAGCACTAATTAGTGGCAAAAATATTTCTTTGATATTTAATTAAATATCTACGCCATTATTATGAATTTATCACATTCGTTTGTTTTTATAGAGAAAAATCATTCAATTACACGCTTCTTATGATTGTTATGCAACGCTTTTTATTTGTCATATTTGTTGCTTAAATTGTTTTTATGCACATAAAACATTATCTTGATAAGCATTTAATTAAAATCAGACATTTAACACCACATCACACATACATATACACACATAGTGCATACATATGTATGTAATTGGATAGATAGTTAAGCAGTGTGGTAAATATTTCAATTTGCTTACTTACAGCTGATTGCAAATAGATAAGCAACAAATTAAAGCAATAATAATAAACATCTATTTCGTTTGACACAATTTAATTGAAATGGGTGTATCCTCTTGGAAATTTCAACTAAAACTTTCATAAATGTTTCTCATGTTTTCTTATTGCACTTGCTTATGAAAGGTTCGTAGCAAGGCGTATTAGTTCTGGAATATTTTTGGGTGATAAAAAGTGCTTTGCTTTCGAAGATATCATTTCTTCATGATTTTGTTTACTAGGTAGACAACACACCTAGGCCCAATGTGATACCACCGGAACCAAAGTCCCTCATGTTGTTGGTACCTCTCTGAACCACCCCGTGCTTTTTTCGAGCGCTGGTCTTTTCCAGACTCTAGTTGTAGGGTGCTGCCTGTTCTGGTATATCTCTACGTCCTGGGACCCGTTGCGAGTTTGTCGTGAAATATTATGAATTAATGGATATTAGATCCACTAAGAGCTCAAGGCAATCTTTCACTAACTTAGACAAAATCCTAAGAAACTTTAATGATCTCAAAGCCGCCTGGCTGTCTGTGTATATTAATATATTTCTTGTCGTGAGCACACTCCTTGTCAGTACAAGAAGGCTTTCTTTAATTGCTGTGACCTCCGCTTGGAAGACATTGCAGTGGTCTAGAACACGGAAGGCGATTTTCGTATCTAGTTTAGCAGAGAAAACACCGCCGGCCACTCGGTCATCTAGTTTGGAACCATCCGCATAGATGCTTATCCCTGCGTCCATGCCCATCTTACCGCTTTCCCACTTTTCTCTGAAAGGGAAGGCAACGTGGGGGACCCGTTTTAAATTCAACTCTGTAGGATTTCGAAAATCCGCCGTAACAGGAAGAAGTGGGAACTTTTTAAATATCATAGAATTCCCCTTGTTTTGTTTACTAAATCTTAGCTGATAAGACCAGACCTCATAAACAGATACGATATTGAAGAATCATCATTATACTAACACGGATTATTTTATTCTACTACGCTTGGTTAGTCAAATATCGTGCTTGAAGTAATGATCAGAAGCTTAGAGCTTAACGGTAGTCCAAAAAAGCAGACTTAAATGCTTTCATAGAATAGTGATGTGCTAAATGAAAGGAAATGCTACTAATTTTAAAAGCTCTGTTACTGAAGATTAATAAATTCGCCACAACAATTAATGTTCGTAAAGCAATACACCCTTAAGCTTGCAAAATTATGTGTGCGATCGCCTTTTCACCAAATCTAGCAAATAGGCGAGTTTGTGTGGCTTTTTTTAAATGAATTATGATATTTTAGTGAGTGTTCGTTTGTTGCTCGCCAATTTGAGAGAGTTGCTATGGAGAGTGCTCTCTTCTTCTCTACTAATACCTATAAAAATTGTATAGCATGCAAAATGTTGGCACACCCTGTGCTTGCATATGATAATCCGGAGATTTTATGAGTTCATGAATACACATAAAATTTGTGTGAATGACTTAATTTGAATGCTGAAAATTTTAATGTAATAAAATGTTTGTTGTCAGATAACTATTTATATTAGTTAATTGCATTGTTTGTTATAAATTTTGTGGGCAAACACACACACATACATACATATGTATACAGGGGTATATGAAGATAATATTGCAGATACAAACTTATGTATGTAAGGGGGCATGCAATGAAAGATATATCAAAATTGTAGTGTTTAAAATAGGGCTTTGAGTGAAACATTAATTCAAATAATGACAGCGGCGACGTCAGCGGTGGGTGAAAGTGCCTTTAATAAGAGCCTGGCTTCGTTGTAAACGCACATAATTGCATGAAGATTAATTATATAATTTGATTTATACTGTATGTGCTTATTTATATATGTGTATGTGTGTGTATAAGATATGTGTGTGTATAATAAATGATCATAAATTCCCGCACGCTGTCAAATGCTAAATAGACGAATTAATCACAATTATTGCACATTAATAATTGTAAAATTTATACATACCACAAAAAAAAAACTTACACAACTAATATGGCAACAACAGCGAACCTAACTTCGATAACGTCAAGTTTGAAAAAAAAACTACAAGCGAAAAGAATGACAGTTGAAAGCAATAAAGCAAATAATGGCACAATTTGTAATTTTTAACTGACGATAAGTGAAATAAAGACGCTTACGTGAGGCCGAGGTGGCTGGCGTCCCAGACAGGTAAAAGGCGAAATCCGTTGAAATAAAATAATACCATACAAATGTTCCAAATTTCGCTAGCGTTGAAGTTTTTAGCTTAATAACTGTTTTTTTTTTTAGTTTACAGTGGCAAAAGCTAGTCACATAAAGCTCTGAAGACGAGCTATAGTTTGAAATAGCGAGACCATTCTTTTCATGTTGTTCATGAGAGCAGCACGATATTTTAGATAAATCCACCCAAACGTATCCGGCATCTGGTGTGACTGTTGTCGAACTTTGTAACCAGTTGCAACCGAAAAATGAATGTTGAAACAATTCTCAGGCATACAGAACTAAGCAACACGCCTGCTGCATGGATAGCAAATATTCTTTATTGCGAAAAACTATTTTTCATAAACTTATTGCTTCAAAAGTCTGCTAAAAGTGTGATATACCTTATTCTGTTTAAATTAATTCATTAAGTTTGCTTGCGCGCTTTAACATTTCAAAAGCACAATGGTATAATGACCATTTTATAAGATGAAGTGTATAAAAATACGCATATATGTACAAATGGCGTTGTGTTTGTAACAAATGTATTTGTAATTTTGTGTAATCACTTGAAATGACATGACAGATGGGCTGCGTGCAATTATGACACGCTGACAGCGCTAAGCGCTGTTGGCTGACACATAAATTGTTTGATAGCATAATTATTGTACAAGTGTGTATGTGAGCTTGAGTAGTTATGAATATGAGTGTCAGCAACAGCGCTTATAAAACAAAAAAAAAAAAACCATAAAACAAGAATAAAGCTATAATACCCTTCACATATACTTTCATATAAGAACTTGATTTTGTTTGGCCAGTTTGTATGACAGCTATATGCCATAGTGCTCCAAATTAAATGTGTTTGAAGATTGTAGCGTTGCCTTGGAAAAACACCAGGCCAAAATTCGTGAGGATATCTCGTCAAATGAAAAAGTTTTCCAAACAAGAACTTCATTTTGATCGTTCAGTTTGTATGCCAGCTATAAGCTAAATATATCTGTCGTAGCTCTGACAAATAAGTTGCTTCTAGGGAGAAAAGGACGTGTGCCCACTTTCAGATCGATATCTCAAAAACTCAGTTCGCGTATATACAGATAGACCGACAGACAGACGAACATGGCTAAATTGACTGAGCCCACCACGTTTATCATATATATATATATTATATGGGTCGTCATTACATTGAAAATTTGCATTTAAATTTTTTTTTGTACAAAGCATTTTTTTTTATACAGTCGTGATTGAAGAGCCTAATGTATATTTTTCATTAAAAATAATAGTAAAAATAGTTCCAAATTGGAAAAAAAATTATTTATAAAAATGTTTTTATCCTTTTGCTTATAAAAAAAAGTAAAAAAATTCAATATATAATAAATCTCATTGGAAAGCTGAGAAAAATCGTGAAGAATCAGTCCGCAAATTATTTTCATAATGCAATACTTTTATTTGTATACGCAAATGCTTAAAGGTATAAAGGTATTTTATTAAAAATTGAAGTTTTGAAAATTCATAACACCAAAATGTTTCATATTGAATCGAAATAAAAAAATACGTGTCCAATATTTTAGCTCCAAGAACACAACAAAAAAAAATTTTTTTGTACGAAAAAAATGTTTGAAGGTAAATTTTCGATGTAATGACGCATATATATATGTATATATATGTATATTCTTTCCGAGTGTTAGAAACTTCGTGACAAACTTAAGAAACACTGTTCGGGGTATAAAAAATATATGTGTGGAAGCATATACTAAACGCGCATGCGCGACAGACCAGCGCGCCAGCTGACCACTAAGCAACAACTTGTTAGTATAGATACATATACATCTGCATATATTTACATATACAAATATAAATATATATATATATATATATACATATAGTGTCCCCCTGTCGTCAGGCTGTCTAATGGGCGACTCCATACAACTTCCCCGCTAAGCTCGAACTAACACCGCTAAAGTGTAAATATATACATGAAAAATTTCTTGATAAATGCTCAATTAATTGCATTTAAATCTGTTGTTGTTGCTGCTGATGTATCGCTGTAGCTAATTTTTAATAGTCACTCGTTTTTTCACGGCAATTAAGTTCAAGACTTTTAATATAAATTACACACATTGTGCATATTTGTTTTAATAACTGTTATGAATGCAACTCAAAGCGCTTTTTTTTTTGCTTTTGCAATTTGGTGTGATAGCAAATGACACATACACACACATACTGTTAATACACTTGATTTTCCATAAAAAGAAAATCGCTTTTTGCAACACGCCGCTCCCGTGGAGCTGGCTTTTTGTTCGTGGGCTGTATTGACGTCAGCGAATCGCTCATTTAAGCGCACACACACATACACACACACCTGCAGAGATTTGTTGTTGTGCTTATTTTTAGCAAATTTTCATATAAATTGCATATATGTATATTGTTGTTTTTTTATTTGTTTGGCTGATTGTATGCACTTGTTGGGGCTCGCCATTTATGGGTTTGGCCTTAGGTGCAGTTTTTACTCGGCGTCAATTTAATCCACGTACGTAACGTGGCGCATAGTGTGCAGTTATAATTATGGTGTTATATGCATTATTTGTATCTATTTATAATTTTATTATTTTATTGCTTGGGGCTGTACGAAATGTGGAGACGTTGCTTATGTGAAGAGCTTCAAGTATAGATAAATTGACTTAACGAGCATATTTCGATTTGGACTTATATAAACCCTATAAAGCTACAACTGGACTGCCATAAATAAATTATATTGCTATAAAGAGTTTTTGTATTGAAGGAGCGACCATAACAGCTGCTAAAAATTGGTTGTCACATGGAAAAACGTGAGCCTCGGCGGCCACGAAGCTATAATATCCGTCACAGTTTTTTTTTTTTTAACATAAAAGTGTATAAAAGATAAGAACAGAAAGCTTTCCATACAAGAACTTGAGTTTGATCGTTCAGTTTGTATGGCAGCTATATGCTATAGTGTTTCAATATCGGTGATTCAGAAAAATTAGCAGCTTCTTGAGGGAAAAAAACATGGTAAAAATTTCAGATCGATATGCCAAAAAGTGCGCGTTTCCGTGTGATCGCTTAAACGACCCATCTCATCTGGCTAATCATTTAGGTATATATTTTATCGGGTCACCCAGTTTTCTTCTGGGAAACCCGATGGCAAACTTTATGGCAAATTTAATATACCCTGTTCTTGGTATAAAAGGCTCGATACAATACTCTGTTGAGCTAATTAAAGTAGAGGGATGAGGGAAATGTAGTAGTTGTGGCATGTGCTAGATTAAATATTTTTTTGAATTCGAAAATTCAGAAAATCAGCTCTTAAAATTATTATGAACTTCGTTTTAAGTACCAAAAATGTTTTATCATTAACATTAAAGAAAGTCGAATTTTTGGAGTGAAGAAGCGTTGAGTCACTAGATTTATTGTGCGCTAAATTTTAATAGTAATAAATAAATTAGCTTTTAGATAATTTTGAATGAACTTACCATTACAATTCAACATTTAAAATTTTTAAAGTAATTAATTTGAGTTTCGTTCGTCGTTATGATAACCTTGCAATTCTCATCAAGTTCGTAAGTTAAGTGCCCCTGGTCTTATCACTGTGTGTGGTAGATTGAGTATTTATCTTAATATAAATATAGTTGAAGCCTACTTGAAGATGTCTTACTCATAATTCTTTTCGTCAGTTTTGGACAGTATATTGGACTCTTTTTTCCCGCCAACATTTTTTTGAAACCCGGAATAGAAAGGTAATCATATCAACCAGGTTATAGGTCAGAAAAGGTAAGAGCAAGTACTGTGCGTCTTTCGGAAGACTGTTATGATCTCATATATCTTGAAATAATAACGAGAGAACGCAAACTCTCCAAGTTATAAAATGTATCAGCGCATTTCAACTATTACCGCCATTTTTATGCATCAGCTTTCAGCTTAAGTTAAAGCTTGTTGCATCAATTTAAACTTTAAGCTGTAAAAATGGCTGACGCGCTCATAAAAATGTATCAGTTTACACACAGTGAGGCGTAACCCGCAGCAATTCAGGTGGAAAAACATGTGGGGTGGGGGGTCAAATAAATTTCACGAAAACCAATATGATATAACTGGTTGTGGGTGCTCTGGTGCTGTTGCCGTTGTTGCAGTTCACTTTGCAGCCATACACGCCAATAATTTTATGAAATATCATAAATAAAGTATTTAACGGTGCAACATTTATCTCGCGTGCGCAACAGCCAACCCAAAAGCTTTCTATGTGAAAATTTCATAAATTTGTTTTTTCGTTCGCGCAGGATATGGCGCGTGTTAAGCGAGCTGAGGGAGCGTTGTTGGAAAAATAATGTGGAAAATATGGCGAACTGTGGCATAACACATTTTCGTGTATTTCGTAGAGAAATGTAACGAAAAACAAAAATATGCGATGTGTTATCGAAAAAATGTGTACGCGAAGCATTTCGCCGGCGTTTTCTATGTAGTGCAAGGATAATTGAGAAAGTCAAAGTGGAAGCAGTAAACTTATGATTTGTAGGGAGCGTAACGATGGCAGGTTTTCGGTGGTACACAAAGTGGCAAGCGTTGAAGCAGTTCAGTAGTTTCTTTGAGAGTGGTTTGGTGTAGGTAAACACACACACACATATTTATATATAGCGTGTGCATAGTATAGTAAGCGTGGCTGCGCTCGTACGGCGCACAATGCCTAGGCTTACAAAACGATTTCGTGCGGTCCATTCTAATAGTCCAAACAGTCATCGACATTCCGTAGTTGCAACGCAGAAATCTGTTGTTCTCTTTTGTTTTCATTTCACCAATGTTGCCATTGTTTTATTTGTATACACGATTTTTCACACATTTAGTTTTTTAGTTATAATTTTTTATAATGTAAGAAGCTCAAGACTAAAAACAAACTAATAGTCTATTTATAAATAAATGTATTTGACTGTGATTTTGAGTTGTTTTAAGAATATTTCAAATATATTCAAGTTTATTTTTTAATTACTACAAAATGTCGATATTGTCAACACTGCGTTCTGCTCTCTGTGCTCTCTTACTTTCAGCTCACTAATCTACGGGAAAAATCCAATTTTCGCGAATATCCTACCGTACGGTCTGTTAAAGCGGACGGTAGAAGCGGTGGTGAGTGTTGATTTACATGGCGCTCTCATAAGATAGGTCGCAGCAACTGACGTACCGAAGGGAGGAATGTCGGTGACTGTTTGAGCTACAAGGCCGTTGATGCGTAAAGTAACGATTCGCTTGCATTTAGGATATGTAGATATACTTTAGGGTGGGTAAAAAAAAATTGAATGTTATTCGTTCGTACACTGAAAAATTGGTTGATAAACATCTCCTAGAAAGTCTCTTAAAGTATGAGCTCTTTATTGCAACGGGTAAGGTTCTCCGCTTAACCAGTTACTATGTTTGTTTTTATTATTATCAGATAGAAAAATTCTTACTCGCTTCCTACTACTCAAAAACATATTTAGTTTTGTGGATTTTGTAGGAAATTGAATGCGCTTCAAAAAAGGTTAGTGATTTTTTCGTAAACCTAACCATTTAAAAGACATTAACGTTTGAAATTTGACTATTTTAAGGCAAACTTGTTTATTTCTTTGAATGTTATAACTCAAGAAAAAGGGTAATTATAAATTGCAAACCTCAAAGTCTTATTTAAAATTTACTGCTCTGCAAAAATGTTTTCTTTTTTTCTAATTTAAAATGTAATTTTTGTGTTTTCCTTTGATAGGCATTGATGTTTGACATATTTTATAAACGCTTACTTTAATCGAAAAAATCTTTTTTGTATCCACCCTAATACATATGGTTATTTATGTATGTGTGTATGCTTGAGCATTATGGGTTTGTAGATAAAGCATAAATTGTAAGCGGCCTAAAAGCGAACCTTTTGTACGTATTTGGTTAAAAATTGAAAAAGCATACCTTCATATGTCGCTTGTGTTCCTATGTGAGTATTAATCTCGGCTAAATTATATTACTACAGTGCAACTTGGAATGAGTTAGAATAAAAAAATATTTTTTCTCAAATTTCATTTAAAATATTTTTCTTCTTAAGCAATGTACTTTATCGCTTCAACCACAAAACCTCTTAATTACCACTATAACTGATATACTGATACGAGTATATAACATTTCGCTCACGTGTGTGGCGCGCATAAAACGTCAGCTCTCTGAACATTTATGTGCAATTGTCGATTTGCGATACGATTTGTTGCGGTAATTCTGCGCACGTTTTCCAAATAAAATTATAGCTTAACCAAAGGCAACAACATCAACTGAAACATAGCGTGAAGTGCACTCGCTCGCCAAGCGACGCCACTCAATCGCCCAACGAGCATGTATTGTAGAACCATAACCATCAGCAGATCAAACCAAGCACTGCCATGACTCTACTTGCCGCCTAAGTGTACTGCCTGCTACACTCCACCCACTAGCTGGGTCTTTTATGCGATTCCATAGGGCCTTTTTCGCCACAGTCACATTGGCATGCTCACTCTCATCAATTCTCATTTAACTTTTCGTTTCTCAGTTTCACTTGGTTGGATGTTGCACTTTCGACCCGCATTTATTTGCCCACAGACACACACACACACACCCACACTCTTGCCATTTATTTGCAATTTAAGTTTTTCTTGCGATTTCTTGACGTTTCCTTTTTCGACTTTTTCGACGGCAAGCAGCAGCAATTTCGCACAATCGCCGATTTTCATATGATTTTCTTGTACGATTCATTGGCTCATTGCGTCAGTCAGCCGGCCGCGCTGCGCATACACAACCACACAGATACAAACCTCATTCATTTGTACGTTCGTTTATTCATGCCCTTCGACGCAGCACTCAGCTTTTGTCTGCTTTTTTCGCTTATTGATTTTCACATGATTCTGCCCGCTGTACATAGCCCCTTTTTCGCCTTCGCACTCATCACTGCTTCCGTTACTAGGAATTCTTTGCGCCGCAATGTCCTTCGACATTCGTCGTCCGTCCGCACATGCTCTCACTTCCTGTAATAGAGTTTTATGTGCGTCGTGTAAAATATGTTTGCGAGCTTGTGTGCGCTTCAGTAGAACCGCTTGTGAGTGTGTGCATATTCTTAGCAACATAGTGCCGGGGCCCAGCAGCTGCTCATCAGTTCCGCTTCCGAAACCGCCCTCACCGTGTAGTTATGCTATTTTTGCCTTAAACAAGGATCACTCGCCGGGTTATCGCATGCTCATAACTTACTTTATGGATTTTGCTTATTTCTACTTTATAGCACTCGTGTGTGTAGTAGAGCACAACAGCCCAACAGCAGCGCTACGCAGCCTCACATCTTCGAGTACGCCGGCGTTTACTGCACGTTCGCTGATAAAACCAACCAACGGTCCATACGTTTCAATTTTTTATTCACCGCGTTGTGGCGCTTTTTTCATCTTTGCTGTTCATCTTTTACATTTCGAAATGGTTAAGGCGTGGCTGCAATATATTTCTTCTTTTCACAGAAATTTATGTTTCAATGGTCGCTATGTGCTGTGAGCGCGCGTGTGTGTGTGTGTTGTGCTGCAATTGATAGGGTTACAAATATCCACAGATATATGGCAAGTTGTCTTACAACTTTGTGCCGGCGCAATATGACTAACTGTGGGTATGTGCGCACTTGAGTGCTTATTGTGCACGCTTCCGCTTTGTGACTGCGCTCACCTATGCAACTCGCACGCGAAGTCGGTATTTCTTATGGTGCAGCTTAACTTCTAGATGTCCATTAAGATTACATTGAGTTATGCGAAAAGCATCTAAATCTCTTTTAAAATATGTGACCGTGTGCTGAAGCTGAAGTTAGAGCTCTGAGAGGAAGTGTGTTTAATAGATTAAGTTTGATCTTGAAATCTTAGTTGGATAGTTTCAGGCTAATCTATACGATAACTGCAGCAAAGCCTAGTGCAGCCAGCGTTCTTTAATACCACGGTTAGAAAAAAAAAATTCCCTGAAGATACTTCAAAGTTCATTAAAGTAATCGAAGCTTACAATAGTTACAATAAGAGAAGCATTTTCTGTTGATGCACGCTCAAACTCACGTTTCTAAAAAAAGCGGCGTTTCTTTTCCTCAAATCAAATTGCATTGCTTTTACAATTCTCCAAAACACAGCTTCACAGTCTGAGTTCAGTTGGCAGCAATTAGACTGTTTCCAGAAATTATATCGGTACTAAAATTTTTTTCACCCAGATTGCTTCTTTGCTTTTGTCATCCAGATCGCCCCTGTTTGTTTTAACAATAGATTGGCATGCTACCTACGAAACCTTTTCGAAAATAACTCACCAGCTTAGATTTGATTCCGAAGAAACATTCGTAGTAAAGTCAATCTTTTTTTTCTTAAAGTTTGTAGATACAAAAGAACTTTTCATTGAATGCTTATGATTCGGTTTTATCAAGGTCTTGTGTCGTTTCATAAGGCTGTTTGAGAAGTAAGTTGGTTCTAAGATGTGCTATAGTCATAACAATGATTTTCACTTGTATTGTGATGTATTCACAGGTGTTATGAGCTAAGAATTTCAACAAAATCTTAACTCTCGTTTTGTAGATTAACTTCACTTCAAATTATAAATACTGGGTTCTTACGAAATATGGTTATGAGGTTCGTCTTAGCAGTGTGCTTAAGTTTTTGAGAGCGAAACAATTCAAACTTATTTCTGTTTTGATAGAGTCGACCGCATCTATCAGATATTACAGATGCCAACAGCTATGTATTTATTAAAGGTTACGTAAAAGTTAGTGAAATGTGAATAGAATTTCATATTCCTAGAGATGTGTTAGACGACCGTGAGAAATTCTGTCTTCTTCAAGTGATTCTGAATAGACAAACAGCGCGCTTAAACAATGGTGGTGGTATGCTGAAGTTAAGACGATACATGGTACTATTTTCTAGAGATTGCAAATTTCACCAAATTTATTTTTTTCAATCGAATAAATAAAGGGCTGCCTTTGCGTTATTTTTTTTTTTTTTGTGAAATTAACTCTTTTTACTGCCGTCTATTTCAGTAGCTCCAATCAGCACACACTTTTCCTTTCGAAATGACTTTCACTTCTGGAGAATAAGCCACAGAAACACTTTCATGCATAGGCACAACACATGTACAATTTATAAACTAACGGTGCGCTTAGCCGCCTCCATTATTGGCTGAATCAAAGTATTATGTGTAGCATGAAGTTGGCTGCGGTTGCAAATGTTACATTACACATTGGCATTTCATTTGTTGGCCAAATTTCTAATAAAGCCATAATTGCAAGCACACCTTAGCAGAAAGGCAATGGATGTTTGTGTACATACAAGTATAATGCATATGTACAATATGTACCTCCGTATATATACATATATAAACATACATACACACATAGCTTATTTCATATTTTCTGTCAAACATGCCGCAGCCGCAGTCGCAGTCGCTTTGACTGTTGATTTGCTAACGATGCACGGTATTTTTGTTATCTATGCGTGTATATACTTTCGTTTGTATGTTTGTATGGCATGTATGCATCTACAAGCATAATTTGCGGTCATAACCGTATTTACTAGCGGCATTATTGGCGTTGATTGCTCAGCTTGTCTGTATTGCCTGCAACGGCAACGACAACCGTTACCAAGTGTCATTTGTTGCTGGCAACAATTGTTAGCGTTGCTCTTATTGCCTTCGTTTTTGCTGTTAGTACGTAGGTAGGTAGGTAGGTAGTTAGGTAGGTCGGTATATATGTCCATATGGTACGTTTCGCTGCTGTCGTAGCAATTTCAGCTGATATTGACTTTACAGTTCGAACTTCGCTCTCACTTAGTTACATACATATCTACATATACATATGTTCAAACATATGTGCATAGAACCTACAAATATAGATAACCATATCGTATCTTCATACTTGATAATGTGTTGGCTTACATTTGTATGCGTGCGTGTGTCTATTACCTTTACTTTGCGGCAGACGCGTGCAACCCAACCAAACGCCGTTACAAGTACACATTTCTGTAAAGAAAAACTATATTAAAAATTACTTTTTTCTTTTGAGTACAAAACCTTTAACAAAAAGCAAACACAAGTTCGCAAACAAATCGAAACAGACAAGCCGCATACAAAAAAGCAACAACAAAAAAAAAGAAACAATAATAATAGGTAAACAACCAAAAGCGAATAGCTGTTATAAACGAAAAAGCATGTAACAACGCGTAGAGCTGCCAAAGTATGGTATCTAAGTATTTGTGTGCGCGATCGATCCATATCGCGTTTGTTTGTGTGTTTGTTGTTGCGGCCGCAGGCGGTAATTGCCACATATGCATGCGGCACACGTGGCAATAACAACATGCAGAGAGTGTGAGTAAACATCTGTACATATTGTGTATGCGAATGGCTGTAATAAAGGGTGATTCGTGAGAAAATTTTGTAAAATAAAAAATTAAAAAAAAAAATTACAACAACAATAAACATTAAATATAATATATTATGTCAAAAATGTCATTATTTTTCTATATATACAATTTGTGCACCATCCGTTCTCCCAAATATATTTCTTTACCATGTACTACAACAACAACACCTTTAAAAAAATAAATTTTAAAAATTAATATTTTATTTTTCGATATTTGGATATTCGAAATTTCGATACTGAACCTATGAATAGTAAATTTTAAAAATTAATATTTATTTTTGATGTGTGGAATTTCTTTACCATGTACTACAACAACAACAACATATGAATAATAAATTTTAAAAATTATTATTCGTTTTTCGATATTTGGATTTTCGAAATTTCGATACTGAACCTATCTATAGTAAATTTTAAAAAATAATATTTATTTTTCGATGTTCGGAATTTTGAAATTTCGATTTTAAAGTTTGGCACCCAACTTCATTATTCTATCTTCTATAAAACTCAGCAAAAAAACTCAAAGCGTCTCTCATTTTAATATATTATTGCATCTTCGTATTATCTAAGGCCTAAAAACCCAATCAAAATTGGTAAGAACAACAAAAACAAAATGATATGAATTGTAAAACATCAAATATTGACACTTTTCGAGTTATTATATTTTTGCTCCACAGTAAAATATAAAGTGTCCAACTTTTTTGCATACGAACTATAATTATTGATATTGAACCGACATTTGAGCCCAGATAAGTCCATGATAATAGCACTATGGTTCTGGCATTCTCTTAATGTATCTTAAGACAATTGATATAACGATTATTTCGGTCTGAGATTTGAAGTTAAGTGCGACCTTAAAAATAATACGTTTTATTTTAAGGGGATATTCTATTCTAGCGACATACATTTAAGGTAATTTTTAAAATGTTGTAAAAAAGTTTTTACTATCGATTTTTTTTAAACAATTATTTATTAATATACCAGAGCACAGAAAAATAATTTTAAAAAAGTTAAAAAAACTAGCCGCTGATGAAGTGAGAGCTCTCAAAAAATTAGCACATGAGCATACCCATGATTTCAATCCGCTTAGTCATCTGAAATTAAACAAAAAAAGTTTGGAAGTCGGATCAGTCAAATGTCTATATCTCCGAAAATAATATAAATTTTCAAAAATTCTCTCGCAGGAATATTCTTAATTAGTTAAGTTTTGAAAAAACGGTTTATTTTGAAATTCTACACTAGATTAGCCCCTTAAGTTGAAATACTAATAAGGGGTGCTCCCAGATTTGTATCTATTATTAAACTTCCTATTAAAGGCTTAAGTCGACTTAGACTACTTACTTTAACAGTTTAAAATATCTAACAATATTTTGGAAAATTAATACACTCTCTATATTGACATATAAGTACACTGAAATACAAAGTAAATCCGTCGTCACTGCTGCCAAGACCATATTCCACGCCCCTTCTCTCTCTACCGTACGCAATTTCACAATTTTTACTTATATTTACATTAACATTTTCTTTCTTTGCTTTTTATGTACACACTTTTTTCTCGCCATTTTCTTGTTGGCGTTTTTTCTCCACACGTTTTCTGGTTACAAATTGAACGCCGCAGTAACGTCGGCAGCGGCGCAGCAGCGGTGTAGGCTTATTGCCATTTTTTTGGTTGCTTTCGCAATGCCCAACTGGCTGCCCGCCTCTTGGTTGTCATAAATTTTACACCTTTCCACCAAATGCAGTTTTGGGACACACACACACACATTCCGATAAACGCTGTGTCGTCCTGCACCTCCGCCGCTTCGGCCACGCTTCGGCTTATGCTTGCGCTTGGTAATTGTGAGAGCAGAAAGCGATAAGATAATTTAAAAATATCCAAAATAAATAGTATGCAAATGCCAATACGCGCAGGTATAAGCTAACGCATACATACTTACGTGTGCGTGTGTATGACTGTGTGTGATACAATTTGTATCAATGTTAATAACGCATATGCAACATATGTGGCATGCCGTCAAGCAAATAGACAAGGGCTCGATCTTATATTGCATACTCACACACGCACATGCATACACATGTATATACGTACTTATGTATGTATAAGTACATATAAATAAAATGAATCGAATCGCATTGAATTGATTTCTGGCTTCCGTGCGCTGCTGTACTCAGGCAGCATTTGCTTTTTTGTGCTGTGCTTTTTGCTTCAGTCGGAATTATATTGGCGTCAGTTGCCACCGCATAAATTATAGTCAGCTGGCATGGATAGGCTGGAATTATATGCAAATCCCTGTGAAAAATAATAACCTTAAATCTACATATAAATGCGGTAGCGCAAACACAAACACACGCACACGTAGAAAGTGAAAAATAAAGGCATACAAGAAATAATGGCGCCCACGCAAAGCTCAAATGATTTTTTTCCCAGCAACAATAAATACTATATTTTATAACAGTACTTATTGCACTTATTTCACTTACATATACACATACACATACACAACTCCACTTACTCTACTTAGTGAAAGTAATCGCGATAACGGCATTATTAATATCGCTCCCAAATAATATTTTTTGGACAAGGTTAATCTGTTATTAGTCGTATATTAACAGCTGTCTGTTATTCTCACACCAAAATAAGCTTCATAATTCATATACTTGCATTGTAGGGTCTTATCTGCTTATCAGTTGCATAATTAACGCCCAGCTGGGGGCTTAACACTTCACATTCCATTCCTCTGTTGCACTGTTCCGGCCGGCGCTTGGATTCAACGTGTACGTATGGGAGTACGCCTCCATGTTGAAGCGATAATAAAGCTCGAATCGATTTTCTGATAACTATGCTGATAATAAATAGAGGCCCGTGGTGCACTTTGGCAATATACGATAAAGAAGTCAACAACATTTTGATGATCATTAAAAATCAACTTTCTATACAAAATATTAAACAAGTACTAGTAAATAAATTTATTCCAGAATTATATACAATTTCCTATATTTTCTATTATATCATCTCCAATGAACGCAGTTTGAAAGCATGTGACTAGTACTAACCAAATAAAATATTTTGCTAGCTGCATAAAAGATTCAACCGATCAAACTGGTCTTCACTTAATGAATCCAGTGAACCATAACTTAAGACTTTAAAATCTGCTTCAAAGTGTTTTATGTTAGTGCTCGTATTTTTGTAGGGTTCAACCGCTTTCCAAAGAAATCTGCGTTATAAATTTATTTCTTGTCTCTTTTAGTTTGAAAAACGTTTGCCAAGCAGAAAGTTTCCAACACGTTCCCTTGTAAGAATGCTGTAGAAGATGTCTACATGATATACCAGGTGTACCGAAAATGAAATATTAATTTTGAATGAGAAAGTAAAAAAAAATTTTATCCAAAATATTGACCATTGTTTTTTACACATTTTGACCAACTCTCTGGAAATTTGTGCATACCAAGCCAATAAAAATGTTCGTCTTTTGAAGCAAACCAATCGACAACCAATTTTCGACTTGTGCGCATTAATCGTAGTGCTGCTCAGCCAATGCGTGTCTCATCGACGAAAACAAATGGTAATCGGAAGGTGTTGAGTCTGGAGAATACGGTGGTTGGGGTAGCAGCGCCCAGCCAAGTACTTTGATTGTAACATGAACCCATTTTATCTTGTAACAAAAGTACTTTGCCGTGTCTTCTGACACTTCATGTTCGAGATTAGGAGACCGCGCAATCTAGGTGCTTACCTTTAAAATAACGTACTTGACAGAAGTATGTAGCTATCGAAAGCAAATAGTCTGAACAACGAGTTCTATATGCCCTTTTCTACTTATAATTTATTATCTTTCTATATAGAAGAGTTATATAGCGAACCGGTTGTTCCAAAATAGATGCATGTTTTTCGTATCAACTTTTGGTGGACATATGCTGCCTGCTCGGTGTTCACAAAAAACTGTTATATCAGATTGTCAGCACCTAAGCTCTTGCTTAAAATGCTGAACCTAATTTTGCATATCGTACTAAAATGAATGCGAACATAAGGATCGGGGTTGGTTATGGTTCAGATGGTCGACTGTTATGCACACAATTAGCGTTGCTTTCCTTATACTTATAATAATTATACTTTTTGCTTTGGTACATAATAAAACAAAAATGGATTTGCATAAGAAAATAATATTTCGGCTAGTTGATTTTAATCTATAGAAGATTAAACAACTGTTTTGTTTGTTCTATGCAAATATTTACATATCTGAAATTTATTTACATATATTTGCATACTTTAAGGCGTTGAAAGGGTGCTTATGCGACCGGCACTCGATCGTGATTTTCGCAACACAATGCTATGCTGCGTGTTGCAAACGTTTCAAAGCACTTCATGTGCCACACTATCACTGCTGAAAATCTCTAACGCAGATCGATCTATTTGCGTCGTAACCTTCAAAACTCTTTATCACGCTAAGAATTGTTCCTCTTCTACTTTCTCCTCAATGCAATTCAATTCGATTTGACTCTTTAAATTGCACAATAAATATATACACTCACTTCGATTTTCGATTTCCTTATGCTTGAAATATTTCGCTTTGATGTCATCGTTTGTTTGACTAGAACCGTTGTGGGAAAGCCGCTGACAAAGCAATTTGCGTAGACTTCCTAATTGATGGCCTCGGGGAAATTTACGCACACGTACGCACGCACTGCTAAAACAACAAGAACAAATCAGCAGCAAAAGAATAGTAGCGTAAAAAAACAGCGCTGAAGAAAAAATTGCTGTGAAGATAGAAAATCGAAAAAAGTTGGGATGCGAGCGAGGGTAGGCAAAGTGACACAAAAGACTCAGCGCTCGGCTGCTTTGCGAATTGCAAACAAACAATGAGGAATCAAATTATTTTAATGATACACAAATTGATACTTTGACACAAAATGCTGCGTAGACAAGAGGGTGTGGGGGGTAAAAGTTACATAAACACACAATACTAGCAGCATTTTACAAATTTATAAGAACATATGCACACACATAATGATCTCGGCAAAGCGCCGAACAATAGCATGTGAAAAGAAGCCGTTAAATAAGATCGCTGTTGGCGGCAACGCTGATTACATTAGTCATAATGATGATGATGATGATGATGTTGCCGTTGATGAAAATGATGACGGCGAAAATTGTATAACAACAAGCGTGTGGTTATAGCAAAACAGACAAAAGGACCAAAATAATATGGGTAAAGCATTGAATAGCTGTAACAGTAACAATAACAACACACGTGTGCTGTAACAATATTTACCAGCAAGCAATTTACAGGAATATTGTCAGCATGTTGCAGTATAAAAGTGTACACACAAGGGTTACAATATGAGAGGCGTTGAAGGGAAGGTAAACCAACTAATTTTTTATTTTTTTTTTGCAATGTAAAACAACGAAATTTCGGCAAACAGTTTATCTAAAGGTCTGTGTAGAGGGCTTAGTAAAGCTGTCAGTATATGCGGGACCTTATGACGGCTGCCTAGCTTTTCAGGGATTAATCCGAAACTTTTTAGAACGGAAAATAAGGAATTACGGTTTTTCTTAGAAAAGGGTCTAGTATAGTACACCTCTAGATGATATAACCTACCGTCATTTTTTATTGTGGTTACAGGAATTTCCGTTAACGGTTATATATACTTATATAACTATATGTACAGATATGAAAGTAGGCCTAGATATTGGAAAAGTCTTTAGATGCTTGAACAATGATCCCAGCTGTTAAAGAGCGAGAGACTTGTATAAATACTTAAGGTTTTTCCTAGCAAAAATCAACGTCGGTAAGTTGATTTATTTGAAAGAGTATCAGTTTTGTTTCTAAGACTGAGGAAAATACTGAAAAATTGTCTATTCCAATTACACTTAGTTCCGAATTCGTTGCTCAAAAATTAATCAGTTGGGACTGCAAAACTAAATAATTTTTTAAAAGCTGTATACAAGTTTCTCATGCTGTTACTAAATCCTTTACTAGATATTGGGGATCCGAAAGTGATTTAAATAGGTTCAGTTGTCTGAGCTAAATTGTTCAATAATGTGGTACTGAAACTTGCCGCCTATATATGCTAATCGAAGCATGGTTTCTTCATTAAAAAGTATGCTATTAAGCTACAGTTATGCATTTTTCTATGCACTGAGATAGTGCCGCCGATACTGAGAGCTCAAGCTGTTGCTGCATCAATAGAAACCACCGAATCTTGACAGTGACGTAGCGCTGTAGATGCCAAGGAAAGCGTAAATTAATCACTTCTGTAATGAATTAGTAACAATCTCCTCGCATATACACATACATACACGCACACACTCAAAGTAACTGCTTAACTGTAAGCAAATGAATGAGCCACTCATTAGAGATGCGCCCGAAATGATGGTGAAAGGGGGAACTCCAGCCAGCCAACATATGCCGGTAACGTAGAAAAAACACTAAAAGAGAAAGCAAAAAACATTAAAAAGCAGAAAAATACATTTTCGATTTACCCGGTGAATGTAATTTCCTTATTTCGCAATGCATTATGCAAATTTGCAGGCGTTTTTCGTTGAAAGCAAGAAAGAAAAGCGTCGAAAGAAAGCGCAACGTAAACGTTTCATGAGCTTAAGCAAGCACACACACATATGTATATACATACATGCATGCCTATATGCCAACTCATATATTACCTACATATATATATATATATAATATATATATATACAAGTATGTGTGTGTGCATATATTTGCCACTTGCGCTACGTGTAGCGTGGAAATTGGAGTTCCACTTGAGAAATTTGCTGAAGTCAACACACACACACTTGCACATAAGCTCATATGCATTTACATCTTATTGTGCATAAACTTTCATACTTTTAAGTGAGTGCTCAGATGAGTTTGCAAGTACACGGTGGATAGGAGTGCGAGGGGCGAGGCAAAAGTATTACGGCAAAGATTGTATAAATGGGTAGTTAACCCGCGGGGGTAATTGCGACGTTTTAGCGCTCAAATTTATACCAACTCGAACAAATGTGCGCTAAATTTGTTAACAACGTACTTATACGAGTGCAAAAATATAACTAAAGTTAGTGCCACACATACATACACACACACTTAGTACTTGCATTATAATGGGCTAATGGGTTTTCGAAAATAATCGCTAAGCCACTTCCATTGATGGATATGCATATTTACAGTTATGTGTGTTGGTGTTTTGTTTTTTAACCATTTTTAACCGTGTAATGCTTGCTCGTTAGCATTCATGTTAAGCGGCAATTATTAAGTTATAGACCGAAAATTTGTAAAATCGTTTACCTTAACGCAAACTACTAGTTTTTAATACGCGATTAGTGGGTCGCTCGAAATATATCTTTTTTTAATATATTTACTTATATATATATATATGTATATATATTATCGTTTTTTTTTTCTTCACCTTTAATACCTCATGTCTTTTCCCTCATAGCACAATTCTTGCTTATATCAAGACTTGCCACCGAAGAAAAACAAATCAGCTGATGATGCAGCTCTCTGCCTTTGGCTCACTTTTAGTCTCTTGATTTTAAAATGATGCCGTCATGTATTGCGGATGTTCTTTTGAGAGCAGCAGCTAATAGCTCAAACAGTCATCGACATGCCTCCTTTTCCTACTTACCGCCCGTATCAAACCAAATCTGTCAAAAGTTATGCCCGTAGTTGCAACGCATAAATCAATTGTTCTCTTTTTCATTTCACCAAAGTTGCCATTGTTCTACTTGTGTACACGATTTTTCACACATTTAGTTTTTTAGTTATAATTTTTCATAATTTAAAAGCTCAAAACGAAAATCCAACTATTAAAAATAGTTTACCTATTTATCAATAAATGTATTCGACTGTGATTTTGAGTTATTTTTAGAATATTTCAAATATATTTAAGTCTATTTTTTAATTACTCTAAAATATCGAGACTGGCAACCCTGCGTTCGGGCTGCTGCTCTTTGCTCACTTACTCTCAACTCACTCATTTCTACGGGAAAACCCAATTTTTGCGTATATCCTACCGTACGGTCTGTACAAGTGGACGGTAGAAGCAGGGGTGAGTGTGTATTTACATTGCGCTCTCATAAGATAGCTCGTATCAGCTGATTCGGTCTACGGTTTTGCGTCGGTGACTGTTTGAACTATAAAAATAACCAGTCGTTACGGTTTTTAAATCTAAGTGTAGCTGTTAGCTGCCAGTTACAAAAACTAAAGCCTTCCTTTATACCCAAAAATGCTTCGATCAGAAGTCCTATGCTCTATCTAAGTCTCATAGGATTACGATAGAGTTCGGAGCTCTGGTTCTGAGTTTGGAAAGAAGAAATTCAAAAGACTACCCATTGTTAATGAGTTACATATTCTTTTATTGACGAAAATGCTCGTTTGAATGACTTAGTTCTGAATATTTGACGACTATGAACTCTAAAAGAGAAGTAAATCTCCGAACTCAGCAAGTTATTAATTTTAAAGGTACTAACAATTTTTAATCTTTACTGTGTGTATGTTGTCAACTTTTATATTTTAAACGACCGCTGAGATGTGCAAGTAAAGATCTTTATATTCGCAGGACTCTTTCAAAATGTTTGATAATAACAGCTGGCTCTTTTTTATTTTGCTGAATTTGTGACAACTTAACCTCTCTTATTGTTGAAATCACGACGTAATCGATTCCAAACCAACTTAAATGTGCAGTTTACTATGAATGGTGAAGTTGTTAAGCTAATCTATGGTAGTTTAAAACAAGATTTCAAGACATCGCGGTGTGGGTGGTGTCCGAGCTTACTGCAAAGCAGAACCAACATGCTTCGATGCACTTGTTTCCCATGTTGGACAAAAGTTTTGCGACTAATAGTTCATTCAAATAAATACAGATAACAAAAGCATTTATACAGTGGTGTCTAATTACAAAGTGAACTCCTTATCATCCTTATTTTTAGATGTGTGTGCGCGTCTGCTTGACGTGCGTGGCACAGCGCAGTAAAGCGAGATCGTAAAAACAACTTCTGCTCTCCTTACCAAGCAGACAATTGAAGACATATCTATTTATAGTACACGTTCAAGTGTGTCCTCATTGTTTACGACTTCCAGGAAGGATGCGGCGCCAACGGCCGAGTACAACACAATACTCGTAAAACTGGCTATGCCGCTCAGCTGTTGTGTCAGCGGCGTTGATGTGAACGGCGCGGAAATGTAATAACAAACAGCTGATGTGTAGTCCACAAAAAAAAATTTGATCCCTACAATGCCTGTTTACATAAGGACATTCCTCATGGAACAACTCCGCTGCCGCAACGCCTCCAACAAACGGTTTCGATCAGCTGCTTGTCTGGCATGTCAGGCATGCATATATGCAGCATGCTTGTGTTCAATGAGTTGCTTTCACAGGGTTGCAAGCAGCAGCAGGAGCAGCATGTAGGGGAACACAAGGGGAAGTCACTTAAAGCGGGATGCATATCTCAATTCAACACCACGCTGCAATTTAAAGAATCGACTCATTATTTTATGCAAATTTTTGTAGTCTGCTCTTATGCATTTCAGCTAAAAATTGCCGCTTTTAACTACATACTTGTATATCTTCATCAGCCCTGTTTTATTTATTCGACATGCTGTTCCGTTTACCCTTGCCTGTCGGCCGTCGCCTAACCACGTCCTACTACATCGATCGCTGCACTTATCAGCCGTTCGTTTAGCTTCGGTCGCAGCAGCAGTCAGTGTGGCAGAACAAAAGGCCAATCGATCGTCCAACCTAAATTGGGAATTGTGTTGATCATTTGCTGTGACAATTTGTCACACAGCTGCAATTTGACTACCCCCGGCTGGCACGTCTGTCAATCGTGCACTTTACGACTACACATTGGCTTGACAATAAAGTAAAAGTGCTGACCATTTACGAATTTCTTTGCTGAATACGCTCGTTGTAGTTCTATATGAAAAGCAATGACTTGCTGTTCCATAGTTCAACCAAAATTGTTGCTTTTGTTCCTCGCTTAAATTACCCGATTTGACAAGTCAATTGTCAATAGTCATTATTTCAAATTGTCCAAATGTTTGTTGTTTCATTCATGCTTTTCATTGCGATAATTTGAGATAAGCGCTTTGGCGAAGAGACAAGCGTTGTACAGTTAGTGTTTTTAACAGGTCTGCCATCTGTTCGAAAAATGCTTGTTGTTAGTGATCAATTTCAATCGATTTGAAAATAATTAAATATGTGCTATTATGGCTGACAATCTTAATGTGATAAAACAACTATTCTGTGTTCAGCTTCAATATGTACAGACAATATATGGGAACATATACTAAATTATCATCAAAGCTTTGTGTGTTCCATCCAGGAATCACAATCTCATTGCTCTATGCTCAAATTACGAGCCCGTTGAGATTACAGATAATAACTATTTGTGATACCAAATTATATCGACTCCAGACTCCACAATATCCTTGATCTACATATGATCATGGTATTAATTTAAGAATATTGTGTAGTGCGTTGTTATGATGTTGACAAGCGTTAAGATCAGTACCGGCAAGGTACTTAAGTGAGATACGCTGCTAGAAAATATACCAACGAAAACTTAATTGGGAATTAAGTCGAGAAGAACAATCCAAGTGTTAGTTTATTGTCTTAAAATATTATCAAGAGGTAATAAAACGGTTCCGAAAAGTTTTGAACGTTTTTTTAGCGAAAGAGAAATACTACAGAAACTTCGTAGAGCTAAGCGCGAGTCAAACACTAAAATATTATTAAGGTAACACCAACGTCGCCTCTGCGTTGTAAGCGACTCTAAAGCCTTCATAAAATACATTCATTTTAGATGTGGTACAAGGTATATAAACCGTAAGCGTAAGGAATGAGTTATTGAACTTTGCGATGCTCTCAAAGTATTTCTACAATATTTCTACTCGATTGCAGATATTACGAGCAATGATAGTGGAAATAAAAATCCGTTTCTGTGTTGGAAAGCTCAATTGAAATGTGTTTTACTTTTATTCGTTCGTGTTAAAGAAATATTTGTATAGAGATCCCCAATCGATATTATCCATGACTACTATATACATAGGTTACCTTTTATATTTGGTTATTTGGCAACCCTAGTGTTGCAATCTGGCAACTCACAACTTTATCGTAAAGTTTGACAGCTTTCATGTTATACATATTGAAAACTTTTTGACATATGAGCGCTATTTGTGTTACTTAAAATAATCATCTCAGCCAAAATATGGTATTAAATCGCGATTATTTTTTACAACTTTCGACGTAGATTAACTTAGCACCATTACATCGTTGAACTTAATTTGATTTTTGGCGATAAAGTTCCATTAAAGAACAGTGTTTATCGATGGCATGGGGAATTCAATCAAGGTCGTAGGTCACTCCAAGACGAATTTCATGAATGTCATCCAAAATCAGTTGTTGTTTCGGAAACTGTTGATGCTGTGCGCAAACTGATTTTCCAGATCGTCATGTGACCTGTGGTGAGATAAGATAGTGACAACTATAGGTATTAGTGGGACCAGCATACATTCAATGTTGCATAAATATTTGACTGTAAAACAAATTTTGTCACGATGGATCCCACACAGTTTGTCAATCGCTCAAAAAAAGGCTTGTACCGATTGGTCGAGAGAAATGTTGAACAAATACGATAGCGATGCTTCGAAATATGAATCGTGGATTTACGCGTATGAGTCCAAAAGTAAACAGCGGTCGACTGTATGGGTGTTTCCAGATGAACCAAATCTAACAAAAGCTGTGCGCGCACGAAGCACTTCCAAACAAAAACAGTAAATTCTGAGTGGTACACAATTACTTGTCAGCCAGTTTTCTTTCAAGAAATCAGAAAACCAACCGCCGAAGACGGCACATCGACTGAAACAAATGCATTTTTGAGCAGACAAAACTTCGATTTGATGAGTCATCCATCATATAATCCTGACTTGACACCGAATAACTTCTTTTTGTTCCCGTACGTAGAAAATAAATTAAGAGATCAACGTTTTCCGACCATCTGAAGAGGCTGTTGATGAGTTCAGAATGCATGTTTTGAATATACCTCAATCAGAGTGACAAAAGCGCTTCGACAATTGTTTCAAACGCCTGCAAAGGAGTATAAATCTTAATAGAGAATATTTTCAAAAACAGTAGAGCGATTTTCGATGATTCATATTTGTTTTTGTGCTCTAATCCCGAAATATAAAAGGCAAGCCTCGTATATATATTCTAGAGAGTTCGCTAAGAACGTCTAAAAAAAATAAACACTTGAAAACTTTGGCTTAATTCAAATTATTTATTATTGACCACGAGACCTTTGCCTAATCATAAACTAGTTATATTTTCAGTGCGACTAAACGTTTTTGGTTTTGAGGGCTTAAAACTGGTTCTGTTATAGCGTTATGACTATCCAAGCAAATATGATTTTAAGAACGGTATTTTGCTCTTCCTGCCAAAAGCTTTTCTAATATCGTCAGAAATTGTTTCATAGTGCTTCCTGAGCCTGGCTCTTTCACTGTCCGCCGGATTTATGGAAACACTACTAAACATGCTTGCCTGCTGTTTGCAAACCACAAATTTGTGCTTAATATCACCGTTATTTGTACATTTTCGCAACGGTTCAATTTCGAAATTATCCGCATATTCCAAATTCTCAACAGCATAAATTCTCATTTGCTAAAAGCGTTTTGAATGAAAGCAAGCATGTAGTGGTGAAAACATGTGTATATGTGTGTGTGTAAGTATGTGCGTGTGTGGTGGAAACGGCGGCGGCTTAATTAAGAACCGAAATCAACATTTTCCATGAAATATGCCAACCGCAATGAGTCGCCTCTGTGTGCGGGTGCATATAATTTCGAGAATTTGCGGCCGCAACAAACACAATACACATGAGCAGCAGCCGCAGCAACAACAACAACAACATGAGTAATAAAGACAACATTGTGGGCCAGCTAAAAATGCGGCAATACAAATTGCACAGCAGCCAGCCAGGAACGACTCGACTCGACGCGTCTCGAGGGGGAAGTGGAGTGAATGGAGCGCTACGACGTGAAGCCTAGGGTCTGTAATGCATGTGAAGCTGCACATTTGTTAATACACAAGCGCATATGTGTGTGTGTGTGTGTTCGTGATATTCAGTGAATAGCAGTCGCCGCTAATGCGGCTTCATTAAGCAATGACTAGCGCTTGCCGAGCTGCTGAGCCGGCTGACTGCCTCAGCAACATTGTTGTTGATCTGCGTAGTGGTGCTGCTGCAAGGTGTGTCAGGATGCGCGCATATTTTTAAAGGCACAGCAACAACAACAACAGCAACACCTACCAATGCGAAGTAGAGCGGCTGGTTGAATGAATGCATGCCGGGCGTAACTTGGGGTCCTCACAAGTGAACGAGCACAGTGCCGCCAAAAAGAGCAGAAAAAACAACAAGAATAATATAACAACAAAAACAACGAGTAGGTTGTTGTATGTTGGGAATTAATGTGAGTGCGCCAGCGACGCGTTCGACGGATATTTTCGCTTCAACACCGCTTATACGGAAGCGCTGTATACGAGACATACGAAAATAGCAGCAATAGGTATATGTGTGTGTGTCCTTGCCGGCGCATGCACATGTCCTTGTTGTTTATGCATTTCCTGCAGTCATGTATTTTTCTGGTAACCACTCACATGTGAAGTGACGCGTCTGTATTGGTGCACCGAGGTGTATATGTGCTGGTTTCTGTATGTGTGTGTGTGTGTATGTGCATACAACGGGAATGCGCTGAATCGATAAAAAACACGAAATACCGCTAAAAATAAAACAAACCGATAAAAATACCTCAGAAATGTGTGGGAAAAAGGATGAAAATGTGCATGCAGAGAAAGCGCGGAAGCGCGATAAGCAAAATAGAGGAATAAAACGGGCAAGAAATTGCTTCGAAAAAATTCCATTCCATTTCGGTAACGGCTGCAAATTATTCACAGTGCACCGTGACTGCCGCAGCACCAAAATTCAAATACAAAGTAAAAAGTAAAAAAGTATAAAGATTCGGCGACAACAAAAACAATACACAAACATAACACCTTTCATGCGGCACAACACAAACAACAAAACCATTACAACGACAACCTAATAAGCGCCTTACTCATATGCACTCACAATTGTTTTTGCCTCAAAAAATATTTCCTATATTTTTTTAATTTTTTATTTAAATTTTTTTTAACGTTTTTTTTATTTTTATTTTTGAGGCGCTGCCTTTGCAACAACGCGCTACAGCCTTGCGTATATTTGTGTATATTTTTTGAAAACAGCTGTTTGAGTGCCTTTGTTGACCGTTCGGCAATGCTGCTGTAGACCCGTTTATGCATGTATGTGTGAACGTTGGCAATGGTTTTCGGTCCGTTGCAACTCTGTGGCTGTGTGGACATTCAAGTGCACTCAATACTGTCGGCAGACTATAAGGATATGATTCGTACTGTGTCTGTGTTTGTGTGATATTTTACATTTATTGTGCCTACTTATAAATTCTACTGGGAAGTGAGGACCAGGGTTACAATCTACATATATCGGATAGTGTTGTTTATATTAGCTTTGAAGGAGAACTTCGAATGGAAAGCGTGAATTGGTTAAGAATTTCGCCAAAAATTAGCTTAAAATAGATTTTTTCACTATTTTAAGCTACCAAAACACAGAATTTAAATTCGAAACTGAGGCAGGCTTTCTAAAAAAACAAACACAAAATTTAGGTTATACTATATGTTACAGGGGTAGTTGTGGACCACAGTAGTTGATTTTAGTGATAGTTGACTATATGCTGGCGCTAGATAAGGCGTTGTGACTTAGGGGAGGGCATAATAGACCATAGGTCGCAATGCATACCTCTATTCATATCTATTCTATTCTAATAATCGGGTACTCAACGCATTTTTTGACGCTTGGTTTGGCTGTTAAGATGACACATAAGCGTTATTAGCTAATATCAGCGTATTATATACCAAAAGACTTCATAAAAGTAAATTGCAATATTTGATCCTTGCTACACCGCTTCTTCGCAGAAATAAATTTTTCTTTGGCCTGTCACTTGGTGACCTTGGCTATAGCAACCGAGCTCTTTATAACTCGAGTCATTGCTTTATACCATACATTTCAGATACATGCTTAAGCACATGTGTTCATAAGTATTCACTTAGGTACATATGTACTTATAAGTATATACAAAATATGTGTATATTATTTAAATAGGTTTATCCACCGATACATATGCATATGAGCACTTATATGTTGGCACTTAAGTACCTATGTGCTTTATTTGATATCCTGTCGTGGCTGTTGCACAGCTGAGTGGCATCAACGCGCATGAAATTCGGCTTTCGCTTCAGGCTTCAGGCTTTAGGCTTTTGCTTTTTAATTTTTTAATATCATTTTTTTTTTGAAGCATTCACTTGAGCATGCACTCACCACACACTCGTTCGCTCGTTCATTCAACCATCCGTACATTTGCTCATTGAGTCATTTATTCATTCATGCATTTCAGTGCATTAATTTGCTTCGAGTGCTCTTGCAGCGCTGTGTTTTTTGGCTTGTTGCATGAACAAGTAGCAAAAATTTTGTTTGCATTTGCAATTTCGCTTCATCGCCGCGTTGAAGCTTTTGCGCTGGCGTTAATACGCCGTGACCTCGCTTAAGTCGTTGAGCGCTTGTGTCAAAAATAAAAACCCAAAAGCATCGAAATTATGGCATATTTCTGTTTTTGTGCAAAATTTGTGAAGGCCCACCCCGCCTGAGCTGTCACTAACCTGGCACTTAATCACTCAGCGTACGCAAGCAGCGTAAATCTGCGATTATGTCCCCCTTTTAATGACGAAAATCAGGAAACAAAACTGCGGGTGAATCCGTGAATCTCGTTTTTATTGTTTTATTTTTACACTTGATTTTGCATAAGCAAATCAGTTTTGCTGATTTTTCTCTTTCCTTTTTTCGTTTTTTTTTTTTTTGGTTTATTTTTTTTTTTGCATATTTTATGCTGCATACAAGTCTATGTGCGTTTGCGCGTCTGTCGCCTCTTTGCATTTTGTTTATTTGTTGTCTTTTTTTTGAATTTTTGCCTTGCATTTTCGTTTTAGCTTCTGTTTTGGTTTTCTTGCGGCTCTCATGCATTGCTGCGGCTGCTGCTGATTTTATTCGATTTGTTGATCTTGCTGTTGTTGCTGTTGTTGATTCGGCTGTCGGTGACGGTGACGCTGACGTTTTTGTTGACACAGCACTCGATTATCGGTCTACAACAAACACTTAACGCGCACAATTTGTTTATACCCTAAACGAGGTACTTTAGGTTTGCCACGAAGTTTGTAACACCCAGAGACGTCAGCGACCCTATAAAATGTATATGGTATATATGTATATGACCGGCTTGACAGGCTGAGTCGATTTAGTCATATTTGTTTGTCCGTCTGTCTGTCTGTCTGTCTGTAAATACAAGAATTAGTTCCTCAGCTTTTGAGATATACACACGTCCTTTTCTCGGCAAGAAGCTGCTCATTTGTCGGAAACGCCGATATCGAACCACTATAGCATTGGTTATTGCCTAAGCAAATAATGCAATCTCCGAAGAAATTGCTTAGATCGAAAGCAAATTCTTGTAAGTAAACTTTTATATGTGTGAAAGGTATTCTAGCTTCGGTACCACCGAAGTTAACGTTTTTTCTTGTTTTTTGGCTTCATTGTGTGGGTTTCGTCAGCGCAATGGCTTGTTGTTGCTGCTGTTGCTGTTGTGGCAGTTGCATTTGTACACCAATCACATAATATCCGCAGAAATCTGCTATGCATAGCACTCGAGCAACTTCAATTCCATACTCGATTTCGATTTCTGTTGCACGCAAATGCCGTTGTTGCAACAAATATTGTCATTTCATCAAATTAATGTTTTTGTTATGGTTTGTTGCTGCTTTTGTAGGGTTTTATGTAAATTATTTAAAGACTACTTGAAAATTTAATATGCGAAAACTATATGAGCTGGCGTTGAAGCAAATTTCGAAAGTGTCGAGAAAGTTTTATGAAGCCTCACTATTACTAATAAGGTCATCCGCAGCCTGTATGTTTCTTCAAAGTGTTTCAATGCTATGTAAGCAATCAAACTTTTCAGCCAATTTTAACCAGATTGCGTTGCGATGAATATTAGTTTAAAATTCTATTTATAAAAACAAAAAAAATAAAGCATAAAGACTACGCGTCGATATACATATAGGTAATGACTCGACCAATGATATTTTTTAAGAAAATTTTTTTTTATAGAGTGAAGCATGGAAAACGAGTCTGCGACCAGCTTTATGAAATATAGAGAGCGGAGGGAGGTTTAGTACGCAACTGCAAATATTTGAGAGAGAGTGTTGAAAAACAGACGGCTTTCTAGTGAACTGAATCACCATAGAATTTGAGATTTAAACTCTTCTACGATTTTCAAAAAAGTAAACAAAATGAAATTGTAAGCTTCCTGGCGGTCAACATTACGCTTGAGTTAAGAAAGCATTTCAGCATAGAAGCCGAGGCTGAGTGAACACATTTGCAGGGAACTCACGCAATCTAGTTCTGTGAAAGTGCGTTCTTCGTCTATATAAATTTGTCAAACTTTAAGAAGCCGCAGTTGCAGAGCTTAAATATTTTTGTACGATACTGGTACGAAGATCTTGAATGGAAGGACAGGTTCATCGATATTCGGCTAAATAAATTATTCCAATCCTAATATTATATTTCAAAAAAACTCCGAATAATATTTTGTTCCGCTGAGCATTTTCTATGTTTCTGTTGGTACTTTTGAATTTAATATGCTCAATATTCTACATTTCCGGGATGTTTCAAATCTGTGAGCGGTTGCTGGAAATCTGCAAAGAAAGTTACATGCATATTTGCTTATGCGATCAGATAAAGATTTCGAAGAAAAATATTTCTAAGAGAAAGAAGAGAAAGCACAGAACGAGCATTCATACCAAGCGTTTTATTACAGACAAGCAAGTTTTTTATTATTTTCCGTATTTTTATCATATTTCTTTTTCATTATGTAAGCGGAGCGACATGCTATGCCATGAATTTCGATAAAAATGTCCTTTAATGCTGTCAAGTGCGTTTGCGACTTACTACAGCGCGATTGGCAGAGCCACGAGGGATGGAGGAGGCGGAGCGGTGAATGTGTAGCGCATATCGGAAACGACAAGAATTTCTTAATTTCAATGAGACGAAATAAAACGCAGCGTTGACAACATATTGTTATGTCGAAATTAACGAGCAAAGGAAGAAGAGGAAGAAGAAGAAGCACAAGAACAACGGCAGCGGCGTGCGCAGCATGGCATTGGCTGTGACAACAGCAACAATGTAACGAGAAATGACACCGAGCAAAGAGCAAATCAAAGGAAAATGTAACTGCGAATGTAAATGGAAATGAAAATGAAAACGAAGCCATAAGATGGAATTCAACGCGCGGAAATGAACAAATAAAATATGTTTGTATGGAATAAAATTATAAGGAAGCCGAACAAAATTAAATGGCATCAAATAAAAATGCACAAGCAAACAAATGGCAACATGAAATGCAACACACACATATATATATATATATATATATATACCCAAATGTACATATATTGCAGCTGTGTATATGTGTGGTTTTGTGAGCATATTTATGCGCATAAATAATGTACATACATATTGTATATGCATAAAAAATGGAGATATTGTTATACACATGTCGAAAATGTGGTAAATTAAAGCGCGCAGTTTCGACTCGTATGTAGTACTGAGAGCAACAGTTCCATGCATCACGAATAACAAAATTTTCCATTTAACAATATATAACATATTTGATAATATATATGCACGTTAAAGAGTTGCTAACAAACGCTGAACAATTTCTCAAAGAATTGGCGAATCCCGAAATTTCGGGATTGAAAACTGACTATAAACGGGATCACGAAAATTTGGTAGCAATATGCACTGTTATCTATAACTTAGCTATTTTGAAGATTCGATGTTGATATATCGTCTTTTGGTGAGAAACCAATCAACAAAATGTAATAAAACATGAAGAAGACTTGTAGCTTAAAAAGCTATCATAAACGTTAAAAGATATGATAATGCACGCAAATGCTTATATAATTAAAAACTATATAAAATATAAGCATTTAGAAATTAATTTGGAGTTTTTTAGTTTTCGTGTTTCAGCAAATTGGGACCTACTCAGATTTTGCGGATCCCGAATTCAAAAATTTTTTTGTTAAATTATATCCTTGCTGCGTTATGCGATATAAAAACGTCAACAATTTCATCTTCGCAGCATTGACTGTCGCGCTTTTGGCGTCGCTGCCAAAAACCGCTTTTCTATTGCGCGAATATCTATAACAATTGCTTGAATGTGTTGGTGTGAAAACAATTTTCGTTGCATTTTATGCGATTCTCGGCATATCATATTCATATGGTACATACTTGTGTATGTTTTTTTATGTTATATAAATGTATATGTATATATATATATATATATATATATATATATGTGTGTGTCTGTGTGCCTAACAGACAGCTTGATATCATTTATAGAACTACTCCTTGCATAACAATGGCAAACGACAACGAACGATGGCAAGCATATTCTATTGCAAAACTTTGTTTGGCTGTTGATTGGTGATTTGGTTGACAGCTGTTCGCTTGGCTGGTTGTTTGGTCGGTTGTTTGCCGGGAGAATTGGATCACATGTGCTCATCACTGTGAATGTAGATATTTGGCGCTAATAAAACGTACGAAAAATATGCTGCACTAGGCATAAAAATGACGAAACATGTCAGCAAATATGAAAACTTCGTGGGAGTACACAGTGAGAAACGAAGTTGTAACAAGAAATAACGTTAACTTCGGCTGTGCCGAAGCTGTAATAACCTTCACAGTTGCATTTTTTATAGCTTAAAGGGGCATAGAAATATCTTTATCTTCATTTTGTTCGGTCAGTTTATATGGCAGCTATATGCTATAGTGGTCCGATCGGAACAGTTACTTCGAATATTGTATCGAAGCATTAAATTATGATTTATGCCAAATTTCGTAAAGATACATTGTCAAATAAGAAGCTTTTCCAAACAAGATCTTGAGTTTGATCGGTCATTTTGTATTACAGCTATATGTTGTAGTGTTCCGATCTGAAAAATTTCGTTTGAGATTACATTCTTACCTTAGATAATAATCTATGCAAAATTTCGTGAAGATATCTCGTCAAATGAAAAAGGTTGCCATACAAGCATTTGATTCCGATCGTTCAGTTTGTATGGCAACTATATGTTATAGTGGTACGATTTCGGCGATTAAAACAAATGAGCAACTTCTTAGTGAAAAAAGGACGTGTGCAAAATTTCAGATCAATATCTCAAAAAGTGAGGGACTTATTCGTATATATATAGACGCACAGGCGGATATGGCTTAATCGACTCAACTTATCGTGCTGCTCATTTATATATTATATATAGTTGGTAGGGTCTCCGACGTTTTCTTTCGGCTTTTGCAAACTTCATGGCCAACTTAATATACTCTGTTCAGGGTATAAGTGTTAAATTGCTTAAAACGCCAAAAAAGTGCATAACCTTTCACAGTTTCTTTTCCTAAAATTGTTTTACTTGTGTGGAATTTGTTCAAAGTGGGTGGGCGAAAGTCTACAATCGAGAGAAAATATTCGACTAATAATACAACAATTATGCAACAACAACAACAGCAAATAATCTCATCCGAATTCTAACGCATCCGCAGTGAAACCTCTGGCCTATCTTCGAAACAATGAAATATTTAAATGAAGTTCAGATTGTGATTTTCTAGCAGCCAGTCAATAATCCTGGTATTTTATTAATACCATAAGTACTTCTGTAATTAGTTTTTGATTCCTACCTAAATACCTACGACTGGCAGATAGTGAATGCTTGTAGTGTTGAAATGTTAGGTCTTCATACAAATCTACGTCTTCCTCTGTGTGAAGATTTTGCTTAGATAATTCACGAACACTGTGATGGAGTTAAGGAGATGATCTTCCAGTTTTACCTTTTCAGCGCAACCAGAAACATTTTTTCACCGTGTACTCAAAAGAAGTTTTCGCAGAAAAGAAGGCCAAACGCAATCAGATCTCGTAGAAGCAGTTTCAGCAAAGTGTCCGCAGCCGCAGCACTCATAAACTGCGTAGATTGCCAACACACATATTGAAAAGCTTCAATAGCTTTGAGAGACACTTGCTCCACACTTAAATTATGTGCATAGTTATAGGAACATAACGAGATATGCCATCATCATATTTGAACAAATTCACACACACACACACACACACACACAAGACGACAACGCGATACAAGTGTGGCGAACGAAATCCTGCAGTACGCTCTGGGGACAAGATGTGGCAAGTTGCGAGCAGCGAGCTATGAGAAATATACGATGCGGTCTGTAGTTTATTGAATGTGACCGAATGCGGCAGCGAAAGCACTCAAGGTGCCTGATGTGTGTCAAGCACAACAAACTAGGTGTTGGCGGTACAATTTGCGATTTTTGTAATAAAGTTTAGGTTTGCGGCCGCTACATGGTGAACGCTGCCGCATATACTTGCCTGTATGTGTGTGTGTGTGTGATTTCGTGTTTGTTCGTGCTGCGGTGGCAACATGGGCTGCCAGGCAGCTTTATGGCACAAACGTGGCTTGTAGATGCCATAAAACTATCTGACAGCGAGCAAATATGAATTGGTACGCGCTACAACAACAACACCATTACTACAAACAACAGTAATTCGCACAAATCATTGTTTTTGTAATAGTAGTATATTGTTAGTGTACGTGTCAGCATTTTGCACACGTTAACATCTTGCAGCAGAATGTGGCAGGAGACATAAAACACAAACGCATGCCAATGCGCGCAGCGTTTCACTTTTCTGCCTCCTTAAGGGACTGCCAGCCAATAGTAAATCAAGAGGTGGCGATGAAGTAAGACGGCCTGTGGAGATGAATACTATGTCGAAGCGCCAGACAGTAGGGAGAAAGGCGAGAAACCGAGAACGGTTGCACCGCTTGAAAGCGTCGGGTGGGCGGAGAGAGGTGCGAGGGAGAGTGTGCCAAACAAAGTCCATTCAAAGCGAACTCAAATGAATGGCGGAAATGCAAAGAATGACATAGAAATAAACATAATTCATATAAAATACAACAACAATAAAAAATAGTGTAGTATCCAAGCAAGCGAGAACACAAGAGCAAAACAAAAAAAAAAAAAAACAACCAGAACAGAACTGTCGCAGGACAACAAACCGAATGCGGCTTCCACAGGAAGTGACGAAAATTGCAAACGTTTTCGAAAAAATTGACAATGCACCAAAAAACGGGACTTCACAAAAGAAAAATAATAATAATAACGAAGTAAGTTCCACCAAACAGAAAGTCGAAGTATATGAGGAACTAGAGGTCACGGCAATTGTGACAAAAGCGTCCGTCGGTCAGCGTGGCAGGAAGTTCAATCAGCGTGACAATGTGCGGGTACAGAAATTTAATAAATACAATTTTGCAACAACAGCAAATAGCAACAAGAAATAAAAAACGCGCAAAGGTCAACGGAACTAAGCGGAATCAAGTAAATTAAATAGACAACGAAATGTGCGCGGCGCTGTGTTATAATAAAGGAGAGAGAAAGAGAGAAAGGAGCTGGAGAGATGGGACAGACGGATGTAAGGCTCAAATAATAATCAAAATACTCGTTTATAGAAAATTAGAAGGGCATATTAAGAAAAGTAAGAGCAGGAAGTTCAATCGACACTTGTATTATTTGAAAAAGAAAAAAATGGCAATCAATTTTATAGCTGAAAATACGCTCATTTGTAAGAACCTACATGTGTATTGTACCTATGTATAAGGCGTTCGAAGCAGCGTTATAAAAATAAAGTGATAAAAAAATGTATGCTAGTAGTGAAATGTGTAGGCTTTAAGATTATATTATGTGGTATTGGGGGTACATTGATTTGGTACTGAAATAGACGACTATACCGGAATAGATATACATATGGTTTCAATTGTTATTGAGTTTTGGCTAAGACGCAGCAGTCTCACGACTTGTCACCTTAGTTAGGCAACGACATAGAAATTACTCCGAAGTGCTCGCTTTCTGCTATCTATAAAACTGAAAAACCTCTCTAGACATTTTGATATGTACATATATCATATGATAGCAACAACATCGACCCTATAAGTAATGTATTATTTCTGATTTTGTCATATTGCGTCGATATTTCTGCGACAGTTTAAGAAGAGCGATTATTATGTGTTGGCAATGTGGGCAAGAACATTCAGCTGATATACAATTTGTTTCAAAATGTCTGACCAGAAGGGAGGTTTAGTATTTAGGATAGGATTGGGAATTATTAAAATACCTTACAAATATATTGATCTTGTTTATTTGAGGTCAAGAATACAAAAAACAGAAAGCAAAAGTTTTAATTGTCTTAATTTATATAATAATTATTAAAGAATCTGTAATTTTAGTTTGTTCATATTATTTTCATCTGTCAAAGTAGGCCACCAAATGTTTTTTTTTTTTTTTTGCAAAACTCAACTTTTGTGTAGGAATAATAATAATCAACTGGCAATGCCTCTACTTCAACATACAAGCTAAGATAACTTTTGATAAGCCAATAGTTATAATTATGTTAGCTAAGTCTTCCATACAAAATAAGCTAATAGCTTAACGTGCTAGTCAAAAAATTAACACCTATTATTAAACACGATTTCTTGAGTCCCAATCTCTAAGGCTCATAAAAAATACTAAATGAAATGAAACTTAATTTGAAAATCTATTTTTAGTCCAAACTAAGTTGAAACGATTAGCAATACCTAAAAAGCACAATCTAAGTCTTATTCCGTAAATCATAAATATCTAACAGCATTTAATCTTATAAAACTGCTAGATTTTCCCATTTACTGTCGCTATCAGCACACTACCACGCAGTGGATTTTTGAAAATTAAATATAGAAATGTCATAAATTAGTTCACAAGTCAATGCACATTGATTTTAATCGCCTACAAAAACATAAATATAGCATAAACAAAAACAACAACTAAGGCGCTAATATTGAAATAAACAAATAACGAGCCTATCGATAAGCAATAAACATACGCGCCCCATTGGCTTGTAAAGCGAAGTCGAAGTCATAAAAGTGAGGTGAGAAGAAGTGGTGGAGGAGAACGCCTGCCAAAGCATGGAAAGCGCTAGCACGTCACCTACGTCTTGTGAGTGCCAGATATTTGGACCAGAGCACTAAAATTGCGAAAGAAAGTCAGTGCCACACCCACGCCGCTTTCATAAGACGCGCTACGGCAGTAAGTTGCAAGTTTGTCGGCTTAAATTGGCTGTAGCTCGGTTTTTATTGTTGTGCGGCAAATTAAATGTTTCACTGCTAAACGCTTTGCGCTGCTGATGGACCGCAATGCTGGCGAGCATCGCTGGCTATTCGCTTACATAAGACATGCGATCACATCCTTCCTGTGATAGCGTTCGTGGAGGTCCATGTGTCAACCCATTTGTGTATGTTTGTGCGTGCAACTTGCACGTTTACGCGTAATAAAATGTTGACTCGTGCGGTTTTAATGGTTTTATGCTCAATACAACACATAAGAGCAAGCAAAAATCGCGTTCCAATACGAGATGGAATGCCTGCAAACGCAGCAATCAGCGTTGCAACACTTCATTGACTCCAATTCAAGGCTACCCTAATATGCCTGCACAACAAGTGTACATGTCTCCACCTACAAACCGCTTTCAGCAATTCAAAAGTATTTCAGTGTAGCCAAGCCCTACTTTGGTCCATTCACCGCATTGACACTGTAGATTTGCGCTGTGAAAACTGTTTATTGCCACTTTTTCTCGCATATTTTCTTTTCTCTAAGTCGCGTGGTTTTACTACGCATTTCCTACGGCTGCTTGCTTCTTGCTTGTACTATAATTTCTATTTTTCGCTGCGCTCAGCATTCGGCCGTACACGTGTCTTTGCAAAATGTCAGCCTATAAAAATCGCTTTCGCATCGCTTTGATGCTAAATTGCTGCGATGGCAGTGACACACATGTGTAGTGGTAAGTATTAGCCACACCACTATTACTTATATGCCATTATTATATGTGCCTGTATGCGTGTGCTGCAATACGCATTTATCAAGGTTCGTTCTCTCTGTTTCGGACAGTTTTATTCAACGCTCGCCTCTCTCCAACCGCATGTCCTTATGCTCGTATGTGAATATGTATCCTTGCGCTAGGCGGCTGCTATTTTGCCTTGGCTTTTATATTCATTTTATGGGTTTTAATGTGTCATTGGCACATAATAATAATAATAATCAGCTGGAACAACAGCAGCCACTCAAGGCGGAGTAAGTTCATACTCACTCTTTCCTGTTTGTAAAGGTTTATTGATAAAGAATATTAATGCCTGTATGCCTAAGAAGAATTTTAATGCGAAAGTATACTTTTCTAAATACCCAAGTCACCGCTACTTCAAGTAAAATATAATATCGAAAAGTTAGAAAGGCTCATAAAAAAATCTTACACTGAGAGAAACAGTATTGAGAAATCATTCTCTAAAATTTATTCCCTTTGCTGTGACTTTGGTTGGTTGTTTAAAACAGGAGGCGCCCGAACGCCAGAGTGCTGGTGGTAGCGCTTAGGCCATCATTAGACACTTAATTGGTAGCCTATCAAGTCTTCTCCAGCACCTTAGTGGATTTGGTAAAATACCTGTTCTTTTCCACCCCAGCTGCCTAATATGTTTTAAGCTGGAACACTGCGAGCCGCGGAAGATATCCCGAGCATTCGCAAAGATAATATTCCAGCATCTCATCATCAGCTGCACATGCTCTGCATTCCGCCGAATCCACTTTACTCTTTGCCGAAGGCTGGATCTTAAAGGTACGTGCACTGTGATGAGCTTACAATGTTACTAAGTTTCCTCTTGCCTAAAAGTAAAAGGTTTTTGGTCGGTGCCAAAGTATCTTGGTTGTTTGCCATATTCGGCACAAGTTCCAAAAGCTGAGATATTCCTCTAGCGTTCATTGCCCCAAACAACCTTTAAAAGAGCTAAATGCTCTGGGGCAGCTTAGGGGAATTGTGTTCCTGCCTGCGCTCGAAAGGTCAACTCTTCCAGCTTTTTTGTATTCTGCTTTTCATGTATTACTGGGTTTTCCAGGTTTTTAGAAATAAAGTTAGAGTATAAGCGCAGAATTCAAAACACTAGTTGTAAGCAAGAAAAGTGTCTTTATTCATCTCTAACTGGTGAGATATGAAATTGCTGCATGTGTCTAATATTACACATATTTAAATACCCGTAGCCTAGAACTGTATAGAAGAATGCTTATCAGAATGTAAATTATTCTTTTACTGAGACTCAAACGATTTTTTCTTAACTATATCACTGTTAGAGTATTTATAGCTCTTGTAGTCTTGGTTAGATTTGATTTTATACATAACATGAATCTTTCTGCCTTTTTAAATACCCAATCAATTGCATTTTTTGAGGGATGCTGAGCACCACGGCTTCAGATGTGTAATTTATGGTGGGCACGTCGACTAAGTTAGAGACTTTCTTGCGCAATAAATAAAAATTATTTAACTAAATTGACAACAGCGCCACCTGGCAAATACGCTTGTCGCGCCATCTAGCGCAATAATTTTTTTTTACAATGTATTGAGTGCCAAACACGGTGTTAAGCGCTATTATCTTGAATTCATTTCCACCTTTATTTAACTGCAAAGTCATTGCCAACTTCATTCTCTATTTGACCATAAAGAAGTTTATATGTACCATATATATATATATATAAATATATATGTATGTCCTTATCTATATGCTTGCATACATAAATAAAAGCTGCTATTAGCTGCTAGTGGCACTTTGTGAGTTTAAACAAAGCTTTTCAACACCGTCTACGACATTTCCTTATTCTGCATTAATGCTGTTACGCACAGGTAAACATGGCGGCACATTTAACGGTTTTACCTATTCATTGCTGTTAAGTGTGAGCAAACAGCTTCTTCATTAACGACACAACGCTCGTATTTATTTTGGCAAAGTTTGAGGAGCCAAGATACCAGCAAGCATTATCACTGCCCCCACTTGCCACCACTTGAATATATAGTTATGTATCTGTATATGTACGCGTTAATAATGTGAGTGCCTTTGACAACTTGTCAGCTTTCGACAATGTCCATTCCGTGTTTATGAAGTATTGAGCTCCCACTCACGCAGCGCAATTTCTTATCTAGCAGAACCTCGTCATCATTTTTTTGGTATTTTGTTCTGGATCAGACAAGATTTCGCGTTGTACATCAAAAGTTCATTTGCAGCTGCCGCAATGAAAACAAATCCATATCTGCTGCAAGGTAAATCACTAATCCAAGCAATCTTTTATATACAGCACAACAACGTAGCGCTTATAGCGCTCATGCCCATTAACTTGCTCCACGAAACATTGTGCGTGTCTTATAAATTGCACATTTCCCAAAAACCTCACCTTACGACTATTCCTCAATTTCGATGATACTCGAAACTCCTCACACACTTACACAGACACATGTGAGAGCGCTTATTTATGCGCATTTTCTGTTCTGCAAATATATTAAAAATTATGTTGCCTGCTTTTAGGCGTACAACCTAGTTAAGTAGCGGCTACACTTCACTCTGCGCGTTTGTGTGTGTGTAATCATCAAATCGAGTTGTGGGCGTTTCGCACCTTTTATGCGAGATTGCTGTTTGAGTATCACTTAGTTAAGAGGTTTGCTTATACATTTGTTGGGCTGCTACTGACTAAATCGATACTCTACTATCGGCACTTGCGATATTTGCCAAGCAAGCTCTACTTAGCTTTGACGCAGAATTATTCGCATAGCGCACGTAGTTCTATTTGGACACATTTCGGCGCTCAACTTCAACTAAGCATCGCTGTTGACCCGAAAGCTGGCTCTTGTGATAATTTACGCCTCTTTGTGGCGTTATGGGTGGTGCAGACACTTGACGCTAGTTTGAAGAAATTAGGTTTTGAGCAAAGTTCGTTCGGTTTAAGGGGGATTCTAGTTTAGAGACAGGAATTTTAGGTAATATTTAAAGTGTGTTAATCATCGATTTTTTTGTCAGTCATTTCCTAATGTAACAAGAGTACAGAAAAAAATTAAAAAAAAATTTTAAAAATTTAAAAACCTGGCAGCTGATAAAGTGGACTGTCTCAAACAAGTGGCACATGAGCATAAACATGATTTTAACCCTCCTGGTCATCTGAAAATAAAAAATAATGATTATCAATCTGCAATGATGTTGCAATTGTATTAACTAGCGATAAGTAAAATTTTTTTTTTTGACAAAATGGCGACTGTTTGAAAAAAAAAACGATTTTTTACCATTTTTTTTATTTTTTCGTATTTTTTTTTAAATAGTAAAAATTGAGATTTGGAGATCCTTTCTTAGACATATTCTTAAATAGTCAAATTTTGAAACAATGAAAAAAAATCTTTTTTTTGAAATTCTACACCGGAATACCCCCTTAAAGAACTTCATAATTTTCCAAAGCACATATATAGAGTAGCTCTTACTGTACCATACAGCTTTAAAAACTCACAAAGATGCTTAAACACCCATACCAATAATATTTATTTTTAGTCTTACTAAAAAGTACAAGACTTGAGTAGTTATCGATGGAGTACATGTTTATGCGAAAATTGTTGGAAAGAGGTGGTCGATCAAATTCAGAAGATGAACATAATCTGTTAGCACCCATCACCTGCTTTCATTTAAGAACATATTTCAAGCTCTTAAGCTTTAACTGGCCAAGCTACTTTATTTGAGTAAAATTAAAAAAAAAAATTAGATTCATTCATAGCACTTGGAGTAATTTTTCCGCATTTCTGCCCACTCCAACAACTTTTGTTTTGCTCCATTTTGTTTTATATCACGATTTGTGCGCCTTTTGCCATCACCTTTCACTTCATTACCAATTCACCTGTGTTTGCGCACATCACTAGCAGTTCGCTTAGTCGTTCTGTCATATAGTCATTCATTCCGGTAGCCAGTCAGCCAACCACCCACTCTTTTAACCACCACCCCCGGCATGCATCCGTCGAGCCATTCATTCATTCATCATGCATTTGCTTGATGTGCTCACTGCTGGCTCACTCAATTTGGGCGCCTAAACAATTTTGTTAACATTTTGCGATTTTCCGCAAACGTAATCAAAAATCAATGTTACATGCCTCGCACCCGACACACAATTCAACTCACGTACATTTAGTGCTTTCGGAACGTTTTACCGCAATTTAGTTCGATTGAGTTGCTGTTGAAGTTGATTTTCGAATTCAACGCCAACTTGCGCCGTACGAACCAAAAAAGCTGACTTTTTGTGCGCCTCCTTTACCGCACTCTGCGAAACTTTTGTTTTGTGCTGCAGCGTGTCTTTTATGGTAGGACACTCGGAATTCAATTTATTTTCGCCATTTTACCGTTTCTTTCACCTTTGGCTCATTTACTTTTACACACATGCACACTTAAATGCGCACACACTCACATGTTTCGCAAATGTATTGAGCGCGGCTAAATGATTTCTCTTTATTTTCAACTTCGCTTTGGCAAATGAATGAGTTTCACCTTCAACCCGTTCACCGAAATCGATTTTTAAGCATCGTAATGTGTTTGGGCGTTGGCGGTAGTGGTGGTGGTTGGCGTGTCTGTGGGAGTGATTTGTCTAAGAATTTTGGTTTCATGAGCTAATGAGTTGCTGGAAGTTGTTTGCAGCGAATCTGTTTCAGGTACAGAATTTGTGTTTCCGGCAATGCAGGTCGTCGAACTTTGTTTGTTTGATGAACTTTAGCGCTCTTCGGTTCAGGGAATAAACATAAATATGTAGATGTAAATATTTTCGATTTCATACTGTGTTGCTTGGAAGAATCTGAGTTTTGAGAAAATTTTATTGAGCTGTTGGTTTTGTATACATTAAGACCAGCAAGTTTCCGAAAATTATAAATACAAAGAAAAATGTTTAATCTTCATCAATATTTATTTTGTCGTCTTCAATATATGATCCTTCTAAAGCGTTACAAATATGTCACCTCTTTTTCCAATCATCGAAACATGTCTTGTAGGTCTGGATTCGGGATCGACTTCAGTTTCCTTAGTGAATTTTCTTTTGCGGCCTCATTCGAGTCGAGACGGATTCCACGGAATGGTAACTTGAGTTTTGGAGACAAAAAAAAGTCGCCCAAAGTCGGCCAAATCCGGTAAATACGTGGTTGCTTGCTGGTATTGAACGAGTTTTGGTCTAATGCGCAGCAACACGAAATTTTCCGGAAATTGATTTTTTTTTTCGATATTCGCGGTTTGGTTCATCATGATTTCGTTCCAACGGGTCAGACAATCAATAAAGAGTATTAGTGGAGCGTTTTGAGGCGTTTGCGCAAAAACATCCATCGTAAACGGCTGAAACTGTGGGACAACAATTTTCGGAATTTTTCTGGTCTTAATATACATATCTGTCTGCTTCTTTAAGATCAGATACGAATAGCACAAGAGTAGTTAGTATAAATCGCATTCAAACCAAGTTAGATGTAGAGAATATCAGCACAGATTTCTGCAGCCTTTAAGGAAGAAAGTAAGAGCATATACTGATTCTTCGACAATTTCCGCCTCTATCTTGTCCCCACTCTATTTGCATATATGAAAGAATGTAGCCATAGGTCGACTTCAAAGACGTGTTTTTCAAGTGTGGGTTCCTCTAGACCACATACAATACAATACAGACGTTTAAACCCAATTACATCGAATGTTTAAGATGCACCGTTATTGGTTTTCACCATCAGCTTTAACCACAGTCTTTGCGCCGATTTTAGTGGATTTGCTAAAGGAACCTCGGAAAATAAAAATTTAAAGAATTTACGAACGCAAACTAAGCACCAAGTGAACTGAGATCGTTAAGATATTAAATGTAGTACGAATTAATTGTTTTGTAATTTTCCATAAAGAAAAATTAGGATAAAAGCAATGGTTTCTTTAGCCTCGGCGCTACTTCAATGCCACTTAATCCCTTTTCGAAATAAATTTAATCAAATAAATGTGCCTGCACATAATACCATTTTAGCATAAATTGGTTGCTATCGCTGCAAATTATTTGAGTTATTCCGAAATTAAGACAGGTGTCAGCAGCGCTACGCGACATTAAAACGCTCAGCTGCCGACAGCTAATTCACTTTAGACATTCTCTTAGCGTAAAGAATAAAATAAGAGAGAGACGCGTACTTGGCGGCGCAGTTAGCAGCGCTGAGCCACTAATTCATTTTGCTCATCCGTCTGCGTCCAGCACACGTTTTCTGGGTACACAGCTGTCGCCACTTAGACGCGGCGCCCATTCACTCTGCGGCAGCGCACCAAAGACAATTGTAATTATGTCACTGCAGAAAGCTCCAAAACACATTTTTTTTATGCTCTGCAAACAACGCACTCTTTGCACTTTTCGCTACGCTTTATACTGATTTATCTTTTACACAAAACTTAATAATACAGTTTGCTGCACGTTTGCCGTGTAACGCGTAGAATTTCAAGCACCCTCAGCTGTCGGTTAAGATTAGCTGGCGTAATTATAATTTCAATCGTTGCCCAAGCTTCATGTATTCTTTGTGTTGCGTCGCTTGTTTGCTGTCACGCAAACCGCGCGTTGAGTCATTGAGACAGCGAATTATTAGCCAGCACTAAAAGGTATTGCCTACTTCAAGGCGCTTAGCCAATTATAGCGCAAACAACAGTTGTATTCTGATACCTTCGGCTACTAAGTGACGCTACACACACATGTGTGTGTTGGTGTGTGCGTGCTTTTGAATTTATGCGCTGCCTTTGGCTGCTGGCAGTTTTAAATAATACGCGACCTTCAACTTTTCAGCAGGCGACTGAGGCGCAGGGGTGCATATCTTCATGGAATTAAGGCTGATCTTAAAAAGCAAAAAAACAAAAACCGGGATGAGACTGTTGCTCAGGTGTTTATATATTTCACTTGATTTTTTGTCGAAGAATTCCACCCTTTCTTCATGCTGCAGAAAGTAAAAAAAAGGTGCTGTTTGGCTGTATAATTTTTGAGTTATATAATATTGTTATAAAAACTGAAATCATAAACCTGAATATATATCTATTTATTTTGTTTTATAGGAGTTCGAACTTTGACCCAATTTAATACCATATAGTAGATTTCTAACAATTCTTCTTTGATTTCAATTGCCTTCTATGTCTATACCTCTTAACGCGCTCTATACTGGGCACAGCAAGCTTAAGAAACACAACAGGGACATAGCTTCTTGTGCAAACTGCCGGTTTTGCGATATGGAAACGTTAACTCCTGAGTTGCTTATACTAGATTGCACATTAATTTGAAGACGCAGGCTCAAGGCCCTTGTAAACATTTATGTGTATACTACATCAACTCAATAGCGCCCTAGTTAATGGACTTCATCAGAATTTTGGGCCTGTGGGAATATATGTGATGGAGGAGAGGACACAATAGACCTTAAGTCGCGGTGCAAACTTCAATTAATTTCTATTCTATCCTCGTGTATTTAACCCTCTCTTCACTCAGATCGTGTTTTAACTTGAAATTCAAATTAAATCCACTCGCAAAGTCAGAAAGGAACTGTGCTTACCGATGGCTCAAAACAGATGGCGGCGAATAAAATTTTTATGTAAGAGCAGAAAACGCACTATATGCTGCATCAAGTAGTGACCATGCAAATCAAGAGGTACTGGCTTTTTAGAGAGTGAACTATAGGGTTGCAACATAAATAATAGAGCACCCCATATGGTTCGATAAGCACTTCAAACAAAGAGGGCTACAGAGCTGTATTTCTATGGGGTAACTTTCGCAACAAATATTGAACTGTTTAGTGGAATGGATGATTTAGTCAATGTCAACATAATAATGCAAGCTCTTCACTACTAGTGAGCAAGTACTCCGTATGATTTTTCCAAATGCGCTAAAAATGTTTGCAGAATAGCAGCATTTTGAAATTTCATAGCAAAAATCGTATAGTATAAACCTGGCCTTAGCAAGTTATGGGTTTTTTATAACACCGCCATTAATTACAAATAATATTTTAACGTTTTAACAACGTGAACGAGTTCTTCGGTAGGTTCATTTGAAAAACTCATTAATTATTGAAAAATTACAAAGCGACATTTACTTAAAAAATCGATGCAACAACACAAATGTTACACCGAAGCGAGCGTCACATTGCTTCATATTCGTTATATTAATAATCATGAGTTCTTTGGCAGCATTTCTATGGAAAATTTCCATGCACAAAGCAAATAGTCGTCATGGGGGAATATTAGATAGCAGAAAAGGTAAAATAATAACTGTACATATGCATGGCTTGTTTGTGTGCCACAAAGGTACACAATGGAAATTTGCACAACACACGCATTTATTTTAATGTTCCATAATGGGGCGAGCCCAAGTCAACGTGTGGGCGCCGTTTGCGGTATCTTTGGGGAAATGCATATATTCTATGCGCGGCAAGGTAAACAAATCAACGGGAAAGGCACACACACACACAAACACACACACATGCAAATATGCAAAAGTGGTATTGTATAACAGCAACACAAATAACAATGCAATCACGATGTGTTTTAGCGGCGCAGCGCTAAGAGAAATTCCCAGAAATAATTGCCGCAAACAGAAATCCGTAAACAAATCCGTACACAACAATCGCACATCCTGCCAAGGATATTATTGCTGCATATATAATATATGCGTGCAGTGGGCGTACGAACGATTGTTGTTGTTGTTGTTATTGTTGTTGAACGGAAAAGCGCGTTCTTCACGACAAACAAAATCACAAACAACCACACATATGCACATACATATATGTTTACATATGTTTTCGTGCTTGTTGTTGTTGCTGTGAATTATTTTCATATTTTAAAAAATGAATGAAATTACTGCGCACAGCAGGAAAAACCGATTTGAAACGACAGCGTAACCGTAAATAAGCGTGGGTGTGGGCGCAGGAGGCAGCGCCGGCTTGAAAGAGCGTCCTGAGCCAGCGCTGCACACTTAACAACATGTCATCACTCGCATTGTTTTCGCCGCTCTTTTTGCTTCGCTGCCCTTGAGGGAGCACTGCCTACAAGCAGCAGCATGGCATAAGTAAAATAAAGGCAGCAAAAAATTTAAAAATTCACCACGCAGTTTCGCAGCTTTATTTAGAAATCCACTCACAATAGGGGGCGCTGCGATGCTGCGCGGCTTCGCTGATTTTTTCTTGCTTCATTATCATGCTTTTTGTTTGCATTCCATTATTTGTGTTACATTCATATCTCATTTTTATTGTCTAACCGGAAAGCATTTTCACCTCTACATTCTACCGCTCTGCGTGAGGTGCGCAAGGGCGGTCTATATATTATATTAAAAGGAGATGTACGATTGCAGGGAAACATTTCCGTGTTTCTGTTTCTTGTTGTTGTTTTACTTTTTGTTGTTGTTGTTGTTGCTATTTTTTGTCGTTAGTGAATACAGTGTAGTTTAATTTTTTGTTGTTTTGCTTGTTACTAGCGTGCTTTAGTTTTCCTACAGGGTCTCATGACGGAACATACTTTTTGGACTGATATTAATAAAGCTCTTGCGCACTTTCATGAAGCGTTTCTGTGCATACTAAAGTGCTGTTTTAATCTTGTAATAGCAGTATAGTTAGGAATCTATCATTATTTAAGACTACTCGCAGAAGACTTCTAACGAATTATTTATAAAAACAGAGAAAAAAAACATAACTCAGAGCTTGCGGTTGCCGGAGTTCTAAATGTCGTGGCAATGTCTAAATCAAATTTCATTAAAAATAGTATCTCAAGAAATTTTTACAATATTACTTTCAGTTTGGCTAAAACTATACTTTCATATAGGATACAGGATTAAGGTAACACCTGCAGCGTCTTAAAATATTAAAAAAAAAAATTCACACTTTTCAAAAATGACTATGTTGACAAAACCCTTCGCTTATTACTGCACAAATTTTATTTTTTGTTTACTGGCAGTAGTAATATTGCTCCAGCTAGCAACGCACTCACGCAGTGACTGTTGTTGTCACTGATATTTAGAGTGATTGCTTCGTAGTGCTGATTTTTTTGCTTTTTAACGCTGTTTTGCTTGTTTTGCTGCGCTTATTAAATAATTCTAGTTCGTTTTCTTTCATGCAAAATAAAATTGTAGCATGACATTTTTATTTATGACAACTTCTCTCATGCGAATTACTGCTGTTATATTTAAATAATTTTTGACCAGATATTATTTATAGTTAAATTTGAATATAAGAGTTGAGTCAGTCGAAACAAAAATCCTGATTGTCAGTTCTGTCAAATATGTACTACCGGTAGAGAGTGCTGTTCTAGCGCAGTAAGATGATGAACCGTGCTGAAAATCAATCAAGCAAATGTTTATTATATTTTCTGTGTTTAACCTTTAATAAGTGTGATTATGTAGAGCTAAGATTTAGTTTTTTATAATCATATAGTTGTTATTATTGTAAATTAATTTTATTTTTGATTTTAGAAAAGGCAAAGCTGAACATCACAGCTTATAAATGTAAAGGTGAGTTAATATTTTCTTAAACAGTAATAATTATTATATTTAAGCTGTCGTGTTATTGTAACGACTTGTAAATGCAAGTAATAATGTCTCAACACAACTCGCTTGCCAAAAGAAATAATATATTAGCAATTGTATTTTCAACCATATCACTCATACGCCATGGTGTATTCGTTGAAAATTCACGTTGCTGTTTGCTACGAGCAAATTTTTTTTTTAAATTTAAGCTTGAATTATAAAAATATCAAAAACTGACGCTTATCTAATGTGTGTAAATTTTATTTTTTTATATCTGAACGAATCACTGCTAGTATCAGCTGCGGTTGTGCGGGTAAAATTCTAGTAAAGCAAACGAAAAATTTTCGTAAGTAAGTGAAATACAAACTTCTTAAGCGAAATTATGCTTCTTCTGCATGCGATTTTGCTTTGCTTAGCAGAATTGTATACGCAAGCACCTACTCTAACACAACCCAACCCCCTAACAAAGGAACTCCATATTTTGCTTGCGTGCGTGTGTGTGTGTGTATTTCAGCGTTGTCATTAATGTCCTTGCCACCGATGATATGTTACATAGCGCTGTTGCTTGCAATTTAAGTACACTCTACTGTATGTATGCCATTAAAATTCGCCCACAACGTCAAGTCAACAGCGCCACGCTGATAGCAAAGAACAATAAAAATAAATATGCGGAAAGTTGCAAGCTTAGCGCTGTATCTTATTTTGCAGCTGTGCTGTGTGCCGCCAACCGTGCATACTTACCTAAATAACAGTGCTTAGGGCTTGCGTGTGTGTTGTGTATAATTTTGCATGCATCACCGTTAGCTTAGCTGAGCTCAGCTGGAGCGCAGCTAACCCACACAGTGTCTTCGCATATTTTTTTTTTATTTTTATGTTTTTCAATTTTGTGTATGTGTGTGTATTTTGTGTATGCTTGCAAGTCATCGCTTTAACTTGTCGTTGTTGTTTTTCATTTTATATTATTATTTTTATTTTCTCTGCTGTTTGCAAGGGATTTGCATGCATCAAGTGGGTATGTTTGAGATTTTGCTATCCTTTAATTTTTGCTCTGCTTTGGTTGCTTGCAATGTCTTTTTAAGATTTTATTTTTAATTTCTTTTTCACATGTGCTGTGTTGCATCTGTAACTGCTGTCGGTTGTCAGCGCTGTCAGCTGTGGCAACAGTCAGCAAATATAAATATATTCATAAGCTGAAACACACACACGCACACACACATGCAAGCAGCAAGAATAAATGTATGGTTATACTGATGCATGTATTCACGTTAATAAGAGTTTACCGTTGGAGATACTTGCAAGCGCTAAATAATATGTGTGTGCATATAACATAACTTAAATGTGTGTGAGTATTGCTGTGTGAGTGTATGTGTGCTTTCTAAGTTACTATTTGAAAATATCATATTGCAGTTAATGCCTGGTTGGCAGTATAATTTTTAGCAGTCCTTATACCGTTACTTCTCTTGTTGGAAATAAAATTTCTACAAAATTCTGCAGCAACAAGCAGCATAAAAGTGCTGTTTGCACAATTTTTCAATTTAGCAACATTTTTAATATTTTATTTTTAATTTGTGACATGCTCTTTAGTATTTTCTTGATAGAATATTGCATATCTGCGCATTTTAATTTCCACTTCTCCACAAATAAGAAAACAAAAAAACGCTCTTTCAAGCTCATTGCCTGCGAAAGGCGTTTTTGTCATCGGCAATGATAGCGACAACTCATTCAAGTCTGCATGCAATTCAAAACCATTCGTCTATGAGCGAAATCAAACAACTTTTTCACACTTCACAAGTCCGCTAAGTATGGTCTCGGGCTAAAATAAAACCGAAATTGCACACTTTGCACCAACACAAGCGAACATTTTCAACAAGCGTTGCATACCATACTGCCAGTGGAGGCGACAACGACGCGCAGTGAAACACCAAAATGCATACAAGTGTATTTAAATATATTATATATATATGTGTGTCTGTGTGTGTAAACTGCATTGCACTTATGTGTGTACGTGCTTGCATCCGGCATCCTTTGTCAATATTTATTTACTCACACATGGCAACTCAGCCAACTGCTGGGTGCCGCTTGCACTTTGGTGGGTGTGTGGCTTCATTAAGCGAAGTGTTGCGACATGGCAAACAAATTTGTTCAAGTGCAAATGTAATGTATTATATACAGTTATTATGTGTGACAGTATCATTGCAGCTGCGTATTTGTTGGTGTGTGTGTTGCTGTATTATTGTTTCATCATTGCTGTCATAATGGCAAGCAAGTTGAAGGGTCCTTCAAACGCGCCGAAATGTATGCAATATATTCCTACGTGTTTAACTAACACCTAGGCATGCACACACAGACATACATACAACAGTCGCTTGGTTAATATAAAATAAAGAACAAGTGGGGTATAACCAAACGAGTGGAGTATATATTACATATAAGGGAAGGTTGGGGAAGCAATGCGCTGAACTCAAAACATTTGCATAATTAATTTAAATTTAAATGTTTCAGAATAGTGTACCTTAATACACAGTTAGCTCTTTATATATATTAAGAATATAAAAATGGTGGCAACCCTTTTCTAATATTTGCATAAAGTTCTTAAAACCGGCCAATAGTATTGTACTTAAGTCTCAATATATTTGTTAAATTTTTTACAATTTTCTTACTACGTATTTTTAGAGACAGTTGGCAACCCTATTTTAAGCGATTATATCTAGCTGCAAGTCAGCAAGAGGCATTTTATTTAATAAATAAATAAAAATAATACACATTTAGAGAAATTAATGTACATTAATAACCGGCGGTTAATTTTGAAAAATTTGGGATTCCATTGATTTCGTAGCCGGTCGCCTGGTGCACCTAAGAATAAGATGTGAAGCTGCGATGAGGAAGATTTTTCTGTTTAAAATTTTGCCGAATTCAAAAACACAAAAAAAAAATTACTGCAATAGCTTAGTGCAGTTAATGATCAATGGGGTAGTCAGTATTTTGATTTTCGGCAAAATGGCGGCTTTCCAAAAAAGTGAATTTTTTGTAAAACTTTTTACACTACAAAGTGGCTTGAAAAATCGAGATTATTATCAAAAGTATTATTTCTATAACCGACGACCTTTCTGAGCTACATAATGATTTTATTATGTCATACAGAGTTTCATAGATCATTACAGTGAGTAATACAATATTATGGTCTGTCAGTTATATTTTGTTATATTATATAATGTTATGTTATGTTAAGTTAAGTTATGTTTTATTATGTTATGTTATATTACATTATGTTAAATTATGTTATGTTATGTTTTGTTATGTTATAATATGTTATGATATGTTATGTTATCTTAAGTTATATTGCGTTATGTTAAGTTATGTATGTTATGTTATGTTATGTTAAGTCAAGCTATGTTTTATTATGTTATGTTATATTATATTATGTTATGTTATCTTAAGTTATATTGTGTTGTGTTAAGTTATGTTATATTAGGTTATGTTAAGTTATGTTATATTATGATATGTTATGTTATATTATCTTATGTTATGTTTTGTTATTTTATCTTATCTTATGTTATGTTATGTTATATTACATTATGTTATGTTAAGTTAGGTTAATTTATGTTATGTTAAGTTAGGTTTAGTTACGGTATGTTAAGTTAGGTTAAGTTATGGTATGTAATGTTATGATATGTTATGTTATTTTATGTTAAGTTATGTTATTTTATGTTAGTGGTTATTTTATGTTAAGTTATGTTATCTTATATTATATAATGTTATGTTAAGAGTACTTTTAATGAATCAGATGCTGCTATGTTATGTTGAGTAGTATTATGTTATGTTAGTAAAACAAAGATAGGTCAGTATTTAAAAGATTAAGCATGAGTTGAGTGATTTTAAGCAGTTTTAACTTTAATCTCTTCTAAAGCAATTTTATACCGTGAAATTAGTAAAAAAATTTCACTATAAAAATATAATTTTTTTTGGGTTGTTCGCCGGCTTTCTGGTTTTATTTATCTTTTTCGACAAAAAATTGCTTAATTGATTTTGAAGCACAAATTGAAATCATCCATCAAGCGGAAATGACTTTCATTAACTTTTTATTTGGCTTGGCAACAATGCGAATTGAATTAAAAAGTGGAATATACATATACATACATACGTATGTACACCATACACAACATTTCCGCAATTTGGCGCTTATTTAAGTCACACTATTTTATTTGCGAACAAAAGTGCAAACAATTTACGAATTCAGCAACAAAAAATTAAAATTTAACAATAAAAAAAATAAATAAAAGAAATTTAATTCAAGAGCAATCAAATAGCGGCAGCGAATCAAAAGGCTTTCCGTCGGAAAATGCAAATTTTTAGAGAGAAATATATTAAATAGAAGTGTGAAAAAAGCTTAAAGCGCACAGCAGTAGCGCCAAACACACGCACATGTGCACATCGCTACTCAATAAGCATTTGCTAGTTAATACAATGCTTGAAAATTCAATAAAAACTTGCATTGAATGATTCGAATAGTCCGACGCACTCACACGCACATACACACATACATCGATGCGGTTGCTTATTGATAGTCATATTGGAAAATTCATAACGAATTCATGCGACCGGAAATAATTGCTGAATTCAAATTTAAATGAACGGAAGTAATTTCGAGTTTGATTTCTGATTTTCTGCACTTTTAATATGCACATACATATATGTATACACATACGTTTAACAACTGACCAGCGCACAGCCATGCGCTCGTCTGTGCGCCTAACATCCTTTACCGACCGCGCTCGACCGACCGCCCACCCGCCCGACCGACCACTACTAGCAGGCAGCCGAGCCAGTTATTCAGCTGTCATTCAGGAGCTTATATTCATGATTTCAATGCATTCAATACAATCTGAATGACGTGTATTTGCACGCATTGTGTAGCGACGCGCGTGTAGAGAGCAGTCGGCAGTAGTAATGGTTATTGCTATGTGGTACTTGGCTCTTGGTAATACTGCTGCAACGCATTACTGGTCATCGGAAATGCAGGATATTATGCCGAAATCGAATCAAAAGCAAAATTTCAAATCAACGCATACACATTGCTGGTAATAAATAAATATACAGTTATTCACTGCAACATGCACGCATACATTGGCAACTACTTTGCAAATTAATATGTCTTAAAGCACGCTGGAGACCCATTGGAGAACTGACAACAGTTTGTTGGTACTACATACTTTTTTAAGATGTGTTTCTTTCTCAAGTTCAATACGGCTTCGCCAACCTAACAGCGTGTGGTTAACGTTATATGCTTACATTCTGAGATTATGATCTCTTTTACTAGTTCTTCAACTACACTTAAGTTTGATCAGGCTTAAACACCGCAACTTTGAAGAAAGGACATTAAGTTTCAAAGTATAGCCCTATTATTTTAAAGAGTTCTACTAGTAGAAATTTTAGAGAGGTTGAGAGCGTTGTACTGCGAGCATGTGCATGAAAAATAGATGGAGTAGTGCTCTTAGTTAAGGTTTACAACTCAAATATCTTCCACAATTATAATTACAATAATTATTAGCTAGATTGAATTATGCTAGAAATCAAACAAAGATCGGCAGGCATAGCCATCCATGAACAACGGATATTTTATTATTAACTTGAATTACCCCACAATTTTTCTTCAGCCATTCATGAATTACAGATATTTTATTACTAACCTAACTACCCTAAAATTTTTCTTTAACTTCTTGAGAGGTAGGAGTATACTTAGATTACCTATTTCGCTCCTACAGGGCACACGCATACCTTCTCACATTCTCTGTGTGTGTAGAGCTGTATAAGTGGCCACTCGCATTCGCTGTGAACCATGAACAACAATTTGCATGGACATTGAACATGAATACTGCTGATTGCTTTTGCGACCGACGAACGAGCGAACGAGCGGAGTAGAGCGGCCAAGAAAGATGCGACTAAATTGGGTGGTTATGCATTGAACGGCGGCCGAAGGATAGGTAATTTGAAAGCATCGTATTTTTTCTTTCCTACTCTGCTGCTGCTCTCCTGCTGTACGCTGCCGCAGGGCTATTCAAATTTAAATACACTTTGGCAAACGGAAGCTGTTGAAGCTTTACAAAATGCATTGGCAACAATGCAGCCAAATGTAACGGCAAAAAACCACAAAAAGTAAAGTCGACAACAAAACAACTGGAAGACATGAAAAAGTGCATGTGTATGTGTATGTATGTACATACGTGCATGTATGTACGTGTGTGTGCGTAAATGGAAATGCGTCCATTGTATTGAGCAACGAACGTCTGCGTTGGCATACAATACAATTTCACCAGCTTTGATTATCAACACACACACACACACACATGCACACAAGTAAGAGCGCCATTTTATTTATATATTTATAAGCCAGTAGGATAAAGCATCTCGTTGCGTTTGAGTACATTTGCAATTTATTTTTATGCATATTACATTCACAACTACAACTTAGCATATTATTAGTGCTCATTCTAGTTTATTAATATATGTGTGTGTGTGTGTGTGTGTGAGCGAGAGCGCTGCTTTATGACCATAAATGCATATGTTACGCCACTAACACATGCACGCACACATACTTGCCCACAAAAAGTTTTAATCTAAATGTATGTTTGTGTGTGTTGCCCATAAAATCTCTAGTCCTAGCAAACTAATAAAATTTGCTTTCCTATGTCGGCTCTGCGGTCACAAGCAATTTTCTGGTAGAACAAATCGAAAACCATATTATTAAATTACTTTAAGTGCTTTTTTGCTGCAATTGGCAAAATATATGCAAAGAATGTGAAAGGAATTTACTATTGATGCATTGGCAAGTGCCTCTGTGTCGCATGCAAAGTACGCAGTTTCTTTGAAATAATATTATATTTGCCTGAAAGTGGTGGTAATTTACTTTTTTGCCTACTTTAGTTTAGGAATTGAGCTTTTGAAAATATCGAAGGACCTTTACACGAGCGTACGAGTATGTTTAAGTTCTCGAAAAAGTGGTGCATATGAGAAGTCACAACTTCATCTACGTTATGACTGAAATTATGATCTGTGTACACTATAGGCCCATCTCATCTTCCGAAGAGCAACAGTTATTGAGGTCAAAAATCAGCAAGATTAATTGATTTATTTGTATCGTCTTGAGCTTTGTATTCAAAAGCACATCTCAGTATGCTACAATACATCACTGTATAGGAGAGTTGTTTGGCCGAACTTCTGGTTCTTTCGGTCGAATGTTTGGAAGTGTCTCAAAAATATTCAGATTTGTACATTACCTTTAGCCAAGTCACAACCATTGTTTACATTTATCCATGTCAACAACCTGTGTTTACATTTATTCGAGTTCAATGAACCCTTTATTAACTTTTTTTCGGGGCCAATGACCTCTTTTTTTTGCATTTGATGAAGTCAATGACCCTTTGGTTTACATTTTAAGGGGTTAATGACCATTTTGTTTACCTTAAGCCTAGTCCATAACCTGTTTTTTTTTACATTTTGGTGTCAACGAACCTTTTGTTTACATTTTATGTGGTCAATGACCGCTTTTTTACATTTTATGGAATCAATGGCCTTCTTGTTTACCTTTAGTCAGGTGAAGAACCTTTGTTTACGTTTTTTGGGGTTTATGACCTCTTTGTTTATATTTTATGGGGTTAATGACCCATTTGTTTACCTTTAGCCTAATCAATAACCTTTGTTTACCTTTAGCCTGGTCAAGAACCTTTGTTTACATTTTTTAAGATCAACGACCCCTTTTATTATATTTTATGGGGTCAATGACCCCTTTGTTTACATTTCATGATTAGGATTCTATACATGTCGACTCTTTTCTCTTTGTATTTATGCTTTCTATGCCTAGTCCGCTTTAGCTTTGTATTAGTTTGTAAGACTTTTTGGATATCCATGGACTTTAAACAATACTAAAAAGGTTTCGACTGTTTCCGGAGCGCTATAGTCTACAAATATAACCGATAAGAAATAGTTGAAGATTCCAAATGAAATGTGATGAGTAAACATGCTCTATTTTTTCCGTTGAAACATATGTGTTTTAAAAGTTTAGAATCACATGATTTTTGCTGTGCTCCTTCTTCATTCATTGTCTGTTTAGGTGTCATGACTACACCTTCTCGCTTCGTTTTTGAGTTCTATAACCGAAAAACGCTTATAATATTTATAAGAGCCTCTACTATACTTACAAATAATAATATTTTTCTACTCAACTAATGTTGAGTGATAATTTTGTTTAAAAGCAAACTTGTAAATTTAAGCCTCTATTGCAGCATATATTTTATTACATAAATAATGAGTGGTAAGTGCCTTAATAATATGCTCTTGAATTCATGCATTCATTTCTATGTAAATAATTCTGTAAGAACAGTAACAACAACTGCTTGCAATGCTCTAAATTAGTAATATTACTTTGTAAGCCCTTGAGCGCTATTTAAGAGTCGGTACTTTAACATGAAAGCATTAATAAATTTTATAAATTTAAGCTCACTAACATATTAAATACTTACAAAGGACACTCACATAAACGTCCGTTATTTGCATTTTCGTTGAATTAAATGCGAGAGTAAGGTGAACAAAATGACTTCGAGAGCACCGGCAACTTAATATTGCTGTCAGTTCATGTACTGAGGAATGATTGCTGTTGTCTTCGTAGTTGTAGTTGTTGCTGTTGTTCAAAAACCAAATAACATGAAATGAATATTTTTGGCATAATTTACGAAACAAAGGCGAAATGTAAATCTTAAAATGCCCTTGAGCACTTAAATGTCAAAGTATCATGTACACGATGTCCACTCCTCAGCGCCGCTTGCTACTCTCAAAGGAGGAATAGCAAGAACACAAGTACATTTCGGAGCGGTAAATGAAATTTATAGTGAAATGCGAATATCCATATAATTTCGTAGCGCTTGCATTGTAATGACATACACAGAAGTCGAGCTATAGTGAAGAGAGGAAGAGCGAGATATAGTAGGAAAGTCTTGCAAATGACAGCAGAAAATATACAGAAATTATTCACAAAAATTGTTAATATAAATAACGAAGTAGGAAGTAAGCTCTGATGGCAGCAAAAGCAAAGTATGACAGTGCTGGCGCAAGAGCGAGCATAAAGCGATTATAAATGTAGATAAAGGAAATCCGATGTATTAAAAATTAAGGTTGCACTTACAACCTTGATTGGTGCTTATAATTCCATGCTCGAAAATTTAAAGCTATAATATTATGTGGTATATGCTAGGAAATCGCTCAAGTGCTCCAATTATAATAGAACGTGAAACTGGTCCTTCTTCGCTTCTTAAAAAATTACGGACTTTTGTTAAAGACTCAAAGGTAAGTAGCACATAAAGTTCTTTATTGCATTATGAATAACGGTAAATTGTTTCGCTTAAAGGAGACTCACGCATAAGCATAATTTCCGACAATACACGAAACTTGTTGGCTTCTTGTTAGAAACTAACTATATTGAAGATATAGAGTGTAGTGAGAACCCATCAAGATCGTTCAGCAACACCAAGTGTTAAACCAGCCAACCAGTTGAGTTCTATTAGCTTTTCTTACAGGTAGGTTGAAAATTTTCTGAGCTCGAAATGAAAAAAATACTGTTTTTGGTACGAAATATATTTTTTTATTCAATATAATCTACCTTAACTTCAAAACACTTATTCCAATGATCCTCCAATAATTTATGCCATCCCTATAATGACTTTCCGGAAGCTCTGTAAAATACCCATCTAGGGCTGTAATAACTACTTCATTCGACGAAAAACGTTTTCCACGAAGTAACTGTTTCAGGTTTCTAAAGGGTTAGTAGTCGCTGGGAGCCAAATCAGGTGAATACGTTGTATGCTCAAGCAATTCGTTGAATTTTGTCGTTGTTAAATTTTATATTTATAATGATTTTTCATATATCTCGATTTCTTAAATATACTCTTGGTTAGTATTTTGGCGACCAGCAGTAAGTAATGTATAATTATAATGGCCATAGAAATATGCTTGAACTCTTTTATTTCGTTAAAGTTCATCGCTCTGAGATAGGCATTTTTTGATCTCATTTTGGACAGGTATAAACCAACTTCCTTAAGACCTCACAAGAATTTATTATGAATATTGCCGTTGGACATTCATCAAAACGTATAATAAAATATAAATTTTTAACAAACTCAACCTCGACTGATCCGCCGTTACCCGGCAACCCTTATTATCTTTCAAAAAATCAAGTCTTACGCTTGATTAAACGCCAACCAGCCAACTGCTATGCAAGCAAATCAAGGAAATACGAGAAGATTCGAATATTCGAACTTAAGAGATATGGGCAGCGAAAATTGATATGTATAGTGTATACAAAAACAACTAAAGAGCCAAATGTGTATGTAATGCGGTGACACGAATTCTAACAAGCAAGCAAATAGACAAACAATGGACTGCAAAAACAAAATATTGAGAATTTTTCAATTTCCGATATGTCTTTGTATTTGTATGTACATATGTGCGTGCTGGTAGTGAGCTAGCAAGCTATGCTCTAACTTAGATTGACTGGAAAATATGATGGAGGGAAAGAGGAAGAACGAAACCGCAGAAAAATATGTCGCGCTGAAGCAAATGTCAAAACAAATGGCAAAGCAATAAACATGCGGAAATAATGCGTGGAAAAAATGTAGACAACAACAACAAATACTAACACAATGTACGAAAATCAAATGCGAAACTTAAGCAAAAATATGTGCTAGATAGAACAACAAGATTAAAATTGGATGAAATCAAATGAAATGAAATGACAGCGAAAATGTCCAATGAACTGGAAACGAATGAGGAAACGAATATGAACTGAGTGGACATAACAATAAGCGGCAACGAGCGAAATAAAACACAAAAGCAACAACAACTAAATTTAAAAAAAAAAAACTTATTACAATAACATGAGTGCACACAAACGATGGCACATTAATGAAAAAAAAAACTGCAAATGTGAAAAAACAACAACAAGCTATAGAAATATTAGGGGGAAAAAACTTTGACCTGAATCAATAATGAATAATGAAAATTTGTAATAAAAATAACTCTATGTACTAAATATAATTGCAAAAAATACACAACAAAAACAACAACGCCAACGAACCGGATGCAGCAAAATAAAAGTATAAATTGAAAAATACCACAGGATGCGCGAGTGGCAAGTTACACAGCGGGCGATGCGGCATAAGGTGGCATGCGCTGGCGGAAAGGTAACTAAAGGATGCTACTATTTTGTGTGTGTGTGTGTGTGTGTGGCAAAAGTACAAAAGGGTAGCTATGGCACTACTACACTGATTTGCTATTTGTGTTGTTGTTATATGTGTCGTTGCTGTTTACTGCTGCTGTTGTTGTGCGTGCAGCCATGTCATTGGGTTAGAATTACATTTTTAATAAACAATAAACGGAAATGAAAGCATTCGCTTGTAACAACTACAATAATAGCAATAACAACAACAGCAATAACAATTACAAATGTTAAGCAATCGCGCAAATGCAATAAGTCAAACGGAAAACCAAAATGTTTATATGCCTATGCGTTGGTGATAGCTTTACGTCCACTTTTTCTAATAAATAATTACAAATCATAGAGAAAATTTTTAATTTGTGTTAATTTCTATGCGCATGTGTGTGTGTGTCGCGCACACATATGCGTGTTTTGTGTGCATTGATGCGTCAATATTTGCGCATCATTATGAACATAGTTGACTGGGTATATTTTCCGATATTGGTTTGTTCAACCGCGAAGCGTTCAATACACGCACACACCCACATACTTACACATATGCGTGTGCTTGTGGCAGCGAACATATTAAATTGCGTTATTATTGTTATTATACTTTCAACTCGACAATTTTTCAATATATGCGTGCTTACTATTGCCTAACAATCAATTGTTGTTTTTTTTTTTTTTTTTATTGTTCAATATTAATTTATTTTAAGTGTTGTACGCATTTATTTGCTGGAAAATGTGCACATCTGTGGTGTGTCGCTTTGCGCTTGTCAAACCGCAAATTTTTAAAATGAAGTGACAGCTGTCAAAGCGCGCGTTGAGGGGGTAGCTCAGTGTGCGTTTGCGTTACTTTCGGGGTTAGCTTAAAAAATGTAAAATACACAAGTAAGGGAGTAGCTGTTTGCGATTCACCATTTCTCTGCTCGAAAAGCGACAACTGAGCTATTGCCGCTATCTTCAATTCTGCCATGTTTGCATATTTTTGCGCTTTTTTACTATTGTGCATGGTTCAGATGACAAATGAAAACACGAATTTCTTATTTTCTAGTATTTTTAAGTAATTTAATTAATTTATTTTATTTTACTAATTTATAGAAAGCAAAAATAAAGCGTTACTGCAACGTTTTTAAATGCGAAAAAAATAATTTCTCCCTTAAAAAAGAATCATAACACTAATGCGCTTGCGTCAGAAGACATGTCAACGCAGTGTTGCACCACAAGCGCTGCCATTTGTTTGAGCAGCTGTTATAGTTGGTTCGATTCGCTACTCTCCAACGCTTGGCGTAGCGAAAAAAGCAACTGTAGTTATGCTGCCACCTTTTTATCTCTTTACAATACTACTTTCACTAGCACATCTTTATTAATACTGGAAATATTTACTTTAAAAATAAAAATCAAATATTTGCTATATAATCCAACGAAAAAGAATAAACGTAATTCATTAATTTCGGTTACAAAATGTAGTATGTTTGTTACAGTTACCTAATTTTGTCAATATATGTTATTGTACATTCTACATGCTAAGTGTTTTTCAATATGTCACATATTGATCTATATATGACACACTCAAGATCAAATATGACCCAATTTGGCCCATTTAAACTGCAAGCGGTAACCGAATCGCTAAATATATATTTACTAGATTGGTACAACGTTTTTCTTTTATACGCATGAAGTTTGATCTCCTTACTCCAATTAGTTTATTTTTGACAGCTGCTTGCTCACGACGCGAACATTTTGAGCTGATCAATTTTTGCGTCAAGCCAGGAGCGCTACTTGTGCCTTACACCAGAAACGTATGTACCCTTATGTGAAAATACAATTCTACATTAAGTAATATATTGCGAGGGTATAAAAATATTTTTATTTGTAATATATACATGTATATATGTATGTATGTAAATAGCTATATAAATTCATGTGTAATATAAATAGCAAAAATCATCCCCCTTCAGAAATTATAAACCACTCGCACATTTCTGGCAAATTATCAAAGCACCACGCATAAAAGAAATTACTAAAGCAGAATTCAATGCCTCAAAAAATTTACTACAAATGTTATATGATATAATTTCAAAGTATTATCCATCAAAGGCAACGTAATTACAAAACGGAAATCGATAAAAACCAATGCATGCGTTGAACATTTTTCACATAGAAATTATTTTAACAGGTTTCAGCTAGAATTCTCGCGAACAATAGAGCTTTTCCGCATATCAAATTGCAAATTAATTTCATCAAATCATAAATTAATTAGCGTTTGCCAATTAAAGTGCATATTTAAAGTTTCACATTACATAAGCACACATAACCTCGAAAACAAGTGTAAGCGCGTGCAGCAAACTAGTTTTCAATGGACTTTAAGTAGGCTTAAAATAAATAGGTGGCCGAATTATTATTATTATTATTTTAATACTGCTAGTTTGCCTTATAAATTATGTAGGCATACGTAAAAACTAGCAGAGTTTACCTTAAGCTTTCTACCGGCAGGTGGTCTTTAGGCTTTGTCAATGACTGTTTGGTTGCTTATTGCGTCAGACAAGATATTTGTCTGTGATTTGCTTAGAAAATAATAACTTTTCATGGCTAAGAAAGACAAATCTAAGCTTAACGCTAATAAAAGCTTCGCCATATATCTTTTTATATCCTGAACAGGTATATTAAGTTTGCCACAAAGCTTGTAACAACCAGAAGAAAACGTCGGCGACGCTATCAAATATATAAGTACATAAATGATCAGCATGATGAGCTGAGTTCATTTAGCCATGTCCGTTGGTCTGTCCGTCCGTCTGTATATACGCGAGCTAGTCTCTCAGCTTTTGAGATATCGATCGTAACTTTAGCATATAACTTTTTCTTATCAAGAAGCTGCTTATTTGTCAGAATGGCCAATATCGGAGCACTATAACATATAGCTGCCTTACAAACTGATTGATCGGAATCAAGTGCTTGCAAGAAAAACTTTTTAATTTAACAAGATATCTTCACGAAATTCGGAACGGATCATTATATATATATTATGGCTTTGATGCAACCGAAGTTAACGTCTTTCTTTATTGGTACTTCCAAGGTTGCTTTGGTAACAGAAGGAAAATAAAATTATATAAAATCCAAATCTTCTTCTTGATATGTTCTTTTCTCACAGGTAATAATCTTCAAAGTTTATTTGAGAGCATTGAGCGTATGATTTTAGTTTAAATTTTTTGTGTTTTTATAATGTAGAACTTTCTAGCTGCAGTCAGTAAGCACGATACAAGTGAAAACTGACTAAAACTATTCCAAAATCAGCACAGAACTTCACTACTGTCAAAACAATCATTTACTTCAGGGCATAGCAGTTTGAAATAAGTATGTTCGCATGAAAAGGCAAATATTTGTAAGCTGCGGGAGACGCGGCAATGCGTGTGTATGTAATATAATTTTAATTAATTGTGAATTTAATTTCCATGGTTTCCCATTTATTATGCTTATTAATGCGCAACATAGTTTAATAATACACAATTAATTATTAATTTTAAAATAAACTTTATGCCAAACTTTTAGACGCCCGAAAGGCGAACAAATTTAAATTTCATATTAAAGTGAATTAAAGTGTAATAGAATTTTGTAGAGGCAAAACTAGTTATAGAGCGTGGTTCAGCATTTTTGATAATTTCTGCGACTTCATAATATTCTATATATATATATATATATATTGGCTGGTGCCAAGACCGCTTTCACAATAGCAGCAACGTGTTTCAGATACGCGCTATACAAAAAAATCGGTTTCTGTTCAAGTTGCCACACCGCCTTTTTTATTTCAGTTTTTTGGTATTTTAAGTGTCTTAAGGGCAGAACTAATTGCAATAGCAGCAACGTGTTTCAGATACTCGCTATACAAAAAAACTCGGTTTATGTGCAAGTTGCCACACCGCTTTTTTTATTTCAGTTTTTTAGTATTTTAAGTGTCTTAAGGGCAGAACTAATTGTTAATATTAAATATTTTAACACATTAGAAAAAAATTGAGCTCCTAAAGCTGTGCTATATTCCTTCAACGAAGTCAAAAATAATATATGCACACATTGCGCTCCTAAAACTATGCCACCTTGTGTGCAAAGAGTTGATAGTCATATATTTCTTTGCTTCTAAATATATGTTAAGGGCCTGTATATATATAAAACGTAGCTTTTGAAGCGTCGTAGCGCTTTTTCAATTACTTTGACAATACTTTCTGACTTTGAAACATCAAAAAAAAAGTCTATGTAGCTTACTTGCTTTGTGTTGTGGTAACTTCTATATCAAAATTATGTGGTTTTGTAGATATGTTGAAAGAGAAATGTAGTACAATTTGCGCTACATATTTGAAGATCCAACTCACCAACCCACATATTTTATCGACTTAAACTTGTGTATTAGTTCATCTTATGGTTTTGTGTATGAACGAAATTTCCGCTTTGATGTTTAGGCTGTTTCAAAAAATAATTAATGTCTTCTGTTACCAATAATTTTGCTTTTGTAAACATTCCACTGCGGTACCGCAATGTGGCTGTAACAGCGCACGCACACACAGCCACACTATCGCATGCAAAATTTATGTATATGTCATATATTTATGCACACGTTATGTAATAAATTTGTACACAATCGTGAAGCTCATTAATAGTTGAACCCAACGAAAGTGTGTGGGGCGAATGGCGCTTACCACAAAACTGCACATTTTCATGTGGTACACCGAGCAACTGAACTATAAACACCTTCTGTTGTACACACACACACACACACATGAGGAATATGCCACATTGAAATGCGCTCGTATAATTTAGTGTGCCAAAAGACCCAAAGTGGGTTGTGGAAATCGGTTAATATGTCAGTATGTGTATGCGTGTGAGTATGTGTTGTCTACTCTTGATGTAGTTGTGGTCTGCTGACTTGCTTTCTCCCATATAAATTGATATTTGTGTGTGTATTGCTAACGATTTTTCCTTAATTTCCATTGTTGTTGCTATTGTGCCTTACTTGTGCATTGTGGAGACTTTATGCTAGTAAATTAAACTAATTTCCTTACATGGCAACAATTTAAAGTTTGACAATATTTTACTCGTTTTCATTCGAACACAAAAGGCCGCACTTAATTGAACCAAAAAGCGCATGCATACGTTCGGACCGTCCGCCACAAAGACACAATACTTACACTTAAGTGCTTTTGTGTCACTCATTTATTTTGCTCAAATACACACATGCATACGCATAGGCACTTACTTTTGTGTATTGGACGCACTTTGTGATCTTTGCTAATAAATGAGGGTTGCCATAGTTATAAAGTTTGTTAATCATAAATTCTCTTTGGAGTTATTAAAATGACTGAAAACTACGAGCTTTACCCAAATGTGCTTACGAAAGCGCCAGCGGCTTAAGCAAACTTTCTAAGTGCATACTTACACACACATGTTTATATATATATATATATATTGAATATTTAGTATAAAACTACACACATGTAAGCACTTGCCATATATTTCGACTTAGTTATGCATAATCTTCTTTGGACTCTCAAAAGAAGTAAGCTCAACAGAGTCGGAAACCCTGCAACTCCCCGCGTGCGCTGATCCTATTAATAATTCTATTAGGCAGCAAGAGCAGCGTGAGAGCAATGACCTAACTCTCTTGCAATATCTCGCATACTCCGTGCGGCCAATTTGGTTTTATAACTCCTTTCGGCCGTTTTGCGCAATTTTCTTTTGTTTGTGTTGTAGATTGGCATAAGATATGCCCTGTCTGCTTTTACAGTTAAATTTTATTGCACTAAATATATTTTGAACGCTCTCAGCGTAACAACTTCATTTAAGTATATTGAAGTATCTTAAAGCAAGGCGAGCTATTAAAGCTCGTCTGCAAGGAATATGCGCCTATGCGATGATAACAAGCTGATGAAGCCGTGAAGTAGAGTTTGCCTTGAGCGCACACATTTAGATTTATTGTAAAAATGAAAATAGTGCTTCGGCAAAAAAAAGAAAGTTTCGATAATAAAATTATTTTGGAAGCTAAATAATGAAATATTAAATTGTATAGCATAGGTAAAGGTAAACCCTGATCGAACAAGCACTATATAGCCTAATTGAACGCTTACACTTATAACACTATTAAATGAATGCCTAAAAGTTGAAATCCTAGAATTAATTTTTGGAAATTGTGCTATATATTAAGAATATTATATGTTATACACGTATTATGCATATACCGCACTAAAGGTCGTTAGCCTCGGCAAAAGTTGTTGACCGCGCTAAAAGTCGCTGACTTCGCCGAAGGTTGTTGACCTTGCTAAAGGCCAATGACACCGCTAAAGATTATTGACCTCGCTAAGGATCATTGCTATCGCTAAAAGCGAAGGTTTTCGCATCATATTATCCATACGTATGTATATATCTTATTAAGCGAACAGTACTTACAAGTTGAATAGTTCAGTGTGCTGTATATTGTACGAATATCCCCCTATTCAAGATCACTAGAACTTGCTCTTTATCAAGAAATTAAACAACAGTTATAGAGCACATATCAT